>NC_029793.2:82019155-82054459 GCF_000816755.2 Arachis ipaensis | reverse complement strand
TCATACTCCTTTCCATGGCAAGCTGTATGTTGGGCATCACTGTTGTCAATGGCTACATCCCATCCTCTCAGTGAAAATGGTCCAAATGCACTGTCACCGCATGGCTAATCATCTATCGGTTCTCGATCATGTTGGAATAGGATCCAGTGATCCTTTTGTGTCTGTCACTACACCCAACACTCGCGAGTTTGAAGCTCGTCATAGCCATCCCATCCCAGATCCTACTTGGAATACCACAGACAAGGTTTAGACTTTCCGGATCTCAAGAATGGCCGCCAATAATTCTAGCCTATACCACGACGACTCTGATCGTAAATCAGGAGGCTAAGAGATATGCAGTCAAGCTTGCTTTCATAAGTGAGAATAGTGATGAGTGTCACATAATCATCAAATTCATCATGTTCTTGTGTGCGAATGAATATCTTAGAGAAGAAATAGGCTTGAGTTGAATTGAAAAATAATAGTACTTTGCATTAATTCATGAGGAACAACAGAGCTCCACACCTTAATCTATGGTGTGTAGAAACTCTACCGTTGTAAATACATAAGAACAAGGTCTAGGCATGGCCGAATGGCCAGCCTCTCCAAATGGCATATGAATTCGAAAATAGGGAAAAAGACCCCTAGTACAATAGTAAAAAGTTCTATTTATACTAAACTAGTTACTAGGGTTACAGAATTAAGTAAATGATGCAGAAATCCACTTCTGGGCCCACTTAGTGTGTGTTTGGGCTGAGCATTGAGCTTTCACATGTAGAGGCCTTCCTTGGAGTTCAACGCTAGTTTGTAACTTGTTTCTGGCGTTTAACTCTGCTTTGCAACTTGTTTCTGGCGTTTAACGCCAGAATAGGGCAGAAAGCTGTCGTTAAACGCCAGTTTGCGTCGTCTAAACTCAGGCAAAGTATCGACTATTATAAATTGCTGGAAAGCCCTGGATGTCTACTTTTCAACGCAATTAAGAGCGCACCAATTGGGTTCCTGTAGCTCCATAAAATCCACTTTGAGTGCAGGGAGGTCAGAATCCAACAGCATCTGCAGTCCTTCTTCAGCGTCTGAATCAGATTTTTGTTCAAGTCCCTCAATTTCAGCCAGAAATTACCTGAAATCATAGAAAAACACGCAAACTCATAGTAAAGTCCATAAATGTAAATTTTGTTTAAAAACTAATAAAAATATAGTAAAAACTAACTAAATTATACTAAAAACTATGTAAAAACAATGGCAAAAAGCGTATAAATTATCCGCTCATCACAACACCAAACTTAAATTGTTGCTTGTCCCCAAGCAACTGAAAATCAAATAGGATAAAAGGAAGAGAATATACTATAAATTCCAAAATATCAATGAAACGTAGCTCCAATCAGATGAGCGGGACTAGTAGCTTTTTGCCTCTGAACAGTTTTGGCATCTCACTTTATCCTTTGAAGTTTAGAATGATTGGCATCTATAGGAACTCAGAATTTAGATAGTGTTATTGATTCTCCTAGTTCAGTGTGTTGATTCTTGAATACAGCTACTTTATGAGTCTTGGCCGTGGCCCTAAGCACTTTGTTTTCCAGTATTACCACCGGATACATAAATGCCACAGACACATAATTGGGTGAACCTTTTCAGATTGTGACTCAGCTTTGCTAAAGTCCCCAATTAGAGGTGTCTAGGGTTCTTAAGCACACTCTATTTTTGCTTTGGACCTCAACTTTAACCGCACAGTCTCAAGCTTTTCACTTGACACCTTTACCCCACAAGCACATGGTTAGGGACAGCTTGGTTTAGCCACTTAGGCCAGGATTTTATTCCTTTGGGCCCTCCTATCCACTGATGCTCAAATCCTTGGATCCTTTTTATTACCCTTGCCTTTTGGTTTTAAGGGCTATTGGCTTTTTCTGCTTGCTTTTCTTTTTTTTCTTTCTCTTTCTTTTTTTCCTTTTATTTTCGCCATTTTTTTTCGCAAGCCTTGTTATTTACTGCTTTTTCTTGCTTCAAGAATCAATTATATGATTTTTCAGATTATCAAATAACATTTCTCCTTTTTCATTATTCTTCAAGAGCCAACAATTTTAACATTCATAAACAACAAATTCAAAAGGCATATGCATTGTTCAAGCATTCATTCAGAAAACAAAAAGTATTGCCACCAAATCAAAATAATTAAACTAGTTTCAAGGATGAATTCAAAATTCATGTACTTCTTGTTCTTTTGTAATTAAAACATTTTTCATTTAAGAAAGGTGATGGATTCATAGGACATTCATAGCTTTAAGACATAGACACTTAGATACTAGTGATCATGTAGTAAAGACACAAACATAAATAAAACATAAGGCTCCAAAACTGAAAAACAGAAAAATAAGAACAAGAAAATTAAGGAACGGGTCCACCTTAGTGAGGGTGGCGTCTTCTTCCTCTTGAAGAACCAATGGTGTTCTTGAGCTCCTCTATGTCTCTTCCTTGTCTTTGTTGCTCTTCCCTCGTAGCTCTTTGATCTTCTCTAATCTCATGGAGAATGATGGAGTGCTCTTGGTGTTCCATCCTTTTCTTGGTGATGGGCTTGTCCTCATTAATGAGGATGTCTCCCTCTATGTCAATCCTAGCCAAATTGCAGAGGTGGCAAATGAGGTGAGGAAAGGCTAACCTTGCCAAAGTGGAGGACTTGTTAGCCACCTTGTAGAGTTCTTGAGGTATAATCTCATGAACTTCAACTTCCTCCCCAATCATGATACTATGGATCATGATGGCCCAGTCTAGAGTAACTTCAGACCGGTTGCTAGTAGGAATAATTGAGCGTTGGATGAACTCCAACCATCCTCTAGCTACAGGCTTAAGGTCCGGCCTTCTTAATTGAACCGGCTTGCCTCTTGAGTCAACTTTCCATTGAGCTCCTTTCACACATATGTCCATGAGGACTTGGTCCAACCTTTGATCAAACTTGACCCTTGTAGTGTAGGGGTGTGCGTTTTCTTGCATCATTGGCAAGTTGAACGCCAACCTTACATTTTCCGGACTGAAATCTAAGTATTTCCCCCGAACCATTATAAGCCAGTTATTTGGGTTTAGGTTCATACTTTGATCATGGTTCTTAGTGATCCATGCGTTTGCATAGAACTCTTGAACCATTAAGATTCCGACTTTGTTGAATAGGATTAGAGAGAACTTCCCATCCTCTTCTTCTAATCTCATGTCGGATCTCCGGATACTCGCTCTTTTTGAGCTTAAAAGGGACCTCAGGGATCACCTTCTTCTTTGCCACAACTTCATAGAAGTGGTCTTTATGGACCTTTGAGATGAATCTCTCCATCTCTCATGACTCAGAGGTGAAAGCAATTGCCTTCCCTTTCCTCTTTCTTGAGGTTTCTCTGGCCTTAGGTGCCATTGATGGTTATGGAAAAACAAAAAACAATGCTTTTACCACACCAAACTTAAAAGTTTTGCTCGTCCTCGAGCAAAAGAAGAAAGAAAGTAGTAGAAGAAGAAGAAGAAAATGGAGCAGATGGAGTAAGAGAGTGTATTCGGCCAAGGGGGAGAAGTAGTGGTTGTGATGTGTGAAAATGGAGTAGTGTTAAGGGGTTTATATAGGGGTGGGGGGAGGTTAGGTTTCGGCCATTAGGGTTGGGTTTGGGAGGGAAAGGAATTTAAATTTGGAGGTAGGTGGGGTTTATGGGGAAGAGGTAATAAGGTGATTGGTGAAGGGTATTTGGGGAAGAGTGTTATGAGAAGATGTGAAGAGGAGAGAAGAAGAGGTGGGGTAGGTGGGAATCCTATGGGGTCCACAGATCCTGAGGGGTCAAGGACTTAGCATCCCTGCTTCAAGTAGGCGTGCAAAACGCCCTTAGAATGCATGTCTGGCGTTAAACGCCAGCTTGCTGCTTGTTTCTGGCGTTTAACGCCAGCTTTTCTCCCATTCTTGGCATTAAACGCCAATTCCACGCTCTGTTCTGGCGTTAAATGCCAGTCTGGTGGTTGTTTCTGGCGTTTAACGCCAGCTTGATGCTTCTTTCTGGCGTTAAACGCCAGTTTGATGCTTCTTACTGGCGTTTAAACGCCAATAAGCTCTTCTTCCAAGGTGAGCTATTTTTAATGCTATTTTTTATTCTGTTTTTTATTTTTCAGTAGTTTTTGTGACTTCACATGATTATCAACCTAAAGAAAACATAAAATAGCAATGGAAAATAAATAGATATAATTAAATAACATTGGGTTGCCTCCCAACAAGCGCTTATTTAATGTCAATAGCTTGATAGTGAGCTCTCATGGAGCTTCACAAATAATCAGAGCAAGGTTGGGGCCTCTTAACACCAAACTTAGAGTTTGGTTGTGGCCTCTCAATACCAAACTTAGAGTTTGGTTGTGGCCTCCCAACACCAAACTTAGAGTTTGAATGTGGGGGTTTTGTTTGACTCTGTATTGAGAGGAGCTTCTCATGTTTCCTCCCCATGGTTACAGAAGGAGAACCTTGAGTCTTAAATACAAGGTAGTCCTCATTCAACTGAAGGACCAACTCTCCTCTGTCCACATCAATCACAGCTTTTGCTGTGGTTAGGAAGGGTCTGCCAAGGATGATGGATTCTTCCTCATCCTTCCCAGTGTCTAGGATTATGAAATCAGCAGGGATGTAAAGGCCTTCAACCTTTACTAACACGTCCTCTACTAGTCCATAAGCCTGTTTCATTGATTTGTCTTCCATCTCTAATGAGATTCTTGCAGCTTGTACCTCAAACATTCCCAATTCCTCCATTACAGAGAGTGGCATGAGGTTTATCCCTGACCCAAGGTCACATAGAGCTTTCTCAAAGGTCATGGTGCCTATGGTACAAGGTATGAAGAACTTTCCGGGATCCGGTTTTTTCAAAGGTAATGTCTGCCTCATTAGTGCACTCAGTTCATTGGTGAGCAAGGGGGTTCATCCTCCCAAGTTTCATTAACAAATAAACTTGCATTCAACTTCATGATTGCTCCTAGATACTTAGCAACTTGCTCTGCAATGGTGTCTTCATCCTCTTCAGAGGAAGAGTATTCATCAGAGCTCATTAATGGTAGAAGGAGGTCCAATGGAATCTCTAGGGTCTCTGTATGAGCCTCAGATTCCTTTAGTTCCTCAAAAGAGAACTCCTTTCTGTCCAGAGGACGTCCCAAGAGGTCTTCCTCACTGGGATTCACGTCCTCCTCCTCCTCTGGGCATTCGGCCACACCTAGTAAGGTTATGGCCTTGCACTCTCTCTTGGGATTTTCTTCTGTATTGCTTGGGAGAGTACTGAGAGGAGTTTCAGTAATCTTCTTACTCAGCTGGCCCACCTGTGCCTCCAAATTTCTAATGGGAGACCTTGTTTCATTCATGAAACTTAGTGTAGTTTTGGATAGACCAGAGACTATGGTTGCCAGGCCAGAATGGCTCTATTCAGAATTCTCTGTCTGTTGCTGAGAAGATAATGGAAAAGGCTTCCTATTGCTAAACCTATTTCTTCCACCATTATTATTGAAGCCTTGTTGAGGCTTCTGTTGATCCTTCCATGAGAGATTAGGATGATTTCTCTATGAAGGATTATAGGTGTTTCCATAGGGTTCTCCCATGTAATTCACCTCTGCTATTGCAGGGTTCTCAGGATCATAAGCTTCTTCTTCAGAAGATGCCTCTTTAGTACTGTTGGATGCAGCTTGGAATCCATTCAGACTCTGAGAAATCATATTGACTTGCTGAGTCAATATTTTATTCTGAGCCAATATGGCATTCAGAGTATCAATTTCAAGAACTGCCTTCTTCTGAGGCGTCCCATTGTTCACAGGATTCCTCTCAGAGGTGTACATGAACTGGTTATTTGCAACCATTTCAATGAGTTCCTGAGCTTCTGCAGGGATTTTTACGTGAAGAGATCCTCCTGCAGAATAGTCCAATGACATTTTTGACAACTCAGACAAACCATCATAGAATATACTTATGATGCTCCATTCTGGAAGCATGTCAGTAGGACACCTTTTGATCAGTTGCTTATATCTTTCCCAAGCTTCATAGAGGGACTCTCCTTCCTTCTATCTGAAGGTTTGGATTTCCACTCTATGCTTGCTTATCTTTTTAGGTGGAAAGAATTTGGCCAAGAAAGCACTGACCTGCTTATCCCAAGAGTTCAGGCTATCCTTAGGTTGTGAATCCAACCACGTTCAAGCTCTATCTCTTACAGCAAAAGGGAAAAGCATAAGCCTGTAGACCTCAAGATCAACTCCATTGGTCTTGACAGTGTCACAGATTTGCAAGAATTCAACTAAAAACTGATGAGGATCTTCCATTGGAAGTCCATGAAACTTGTAGTTCTGCTGCATCAGAGAAACTAATTGAGGTTTAAGCTCAAAATTGTTTGCTCCAATTGGAGGGAGTGAGATGTTTCTTCCATAGAAGTTGGAAGAGGGTGCAATAAAGTCACCAAGCATCTTCCTTGCATCTCCACCATTGTTATTAGGTTCGGCCATGTCTCCTTCTTTTTCGAAAGTTTCTATCAGGTCCTCTCCAGAGGGTTGTGCTTTAGCTTCTCTTAGTTTCCTCTTAAGGGTCCTTTCAGGTTCAGGATCAGCTTCAAAAAGAATGTCTTTATCCCTGTTCCTGCTCATATGAAAAAGAAGAGAACAGAAAAGAAGAGAAATTCTCTATGTCACAGTATAGAGATTCTTTTATGTGAGTAGAAGAAGAGAAGAATAAAAGAAGGAGAAGATAAGAATTCGAACACAGAGGAGAAGAATGGGTTCGAATTTTTGAATGGAAGAGGGGTGTTAGTAGATAATTAAATAAATAGAAAGAGATGAGAGGGGGAAGAATTCGAAAATTAAATAAAATAAATAAAAAAATTGTTTTTATTTTGACTATTAGTTATAATTTGAAATTTAAAAAGAAAAATAAATTAAATTAGAATTTAAAACAAATAGTTAATTAAAAAGGAATTTTGAAAAAGTGGGGAAAAGTTTTCAAAAATTAGAGAGAGAAAATTAGTTAGGCAGTTTTGAAAAAGATAAGAAATAGCAAAACAAACAAAAAGTCAAGTGGTTAATTGAAAAATATTTGAAAATCGAATTTGAAAAGATAAGAAGTTAGAAAAGATTTTGAAATTAAGTTTTGAAAAAAAATTTTTTTTTTTGAAAAAGATTTGAAAAGAAAATTAAAAGGATTTGATTTTCAAAATTAAAGTTAATTACTTGACTAACAAGAAACAAAAAGATATGATTCTAAAATTTAAAGATTGAACCTTTCTTAATAGGCAAGTAACAAACTTTAAAATTTTGGAATCAATCACATTAATTGTTAGTAAAGATTTTGAAATTATGAAATAAAAATTTGAAAAAGATTTTGAAAATCAATTTTTTTTAAAAGTTTTCAAAAATAAAGTAAAAATGAAAAAGACTTGATTTTTGAAAAAGATTTGAAAAAGATAGAATTTTTAAATTGAAAATTTGACTTGATTCATAAGAAACAATTAAATTTTAAAACTTTATAACTAAATCAATTCAAATTTTTGAAATTTATGAGAAGAATAAAGGAAAGATATTTTTTTTACTTTTGGATTTTTTAATGAGGAGAGAGAAAAATATAAAAATGATGCAAAACATAAAAATTCAAGATCAAAACACATGATGCATGCAAGAACACTTTGAATGTCAAGATGAACACCAAGAACACTTTGAATGTCAAGATGAACACCAAGAACTTATTTTTGAAAATTTTTAGAAAAGGCACACATGCAAGACACCAAACTTAAAAATTTTTAATGTTTAGACACTAACAAATTGAAAATGCATATGAAAAATAAGAAAAGACACAAAACATGAAAAGGCAAAGATCAAACAAAGAAGTTCATCAAGAACAACTTAAAGATCATGAAGAACACCATGCATGAATTTTTTCGAAATTTTTTTTAGAAAAATAAAAGAATGCAATTGACACCAAACTTAAAAATTGACACTAGACTCAAACAAGAAACATCAAATTTTTGGTTTTTTTATGATTTTATTATAAATTTTTTTGTATTTTTCAAAATTATTTGGAAAAAGAAAAATAAGAATTTCAAATTTTTTAATAAGAATTCCAAGAATCATGCAATGTTAGTCTAAAACTCCGGTCCAGGAATTAGACATGGCTTACTAGCCAGCCAAGCTTTCAGTGAAAGCTCCGGTCCAAAACGCTAGACATGGCCAATGGCCAGCCAAGCTTTAAGATACAAATCATGCATACAACAGCTGAATTGATGAGAATAAAAAAAAGCTCTTGTGATGATGAGTTGAAACCTCGGTCCAAAAGATTAGACATGGCTTCACAGCCAGCCAGACTTCAACAGATCATCATGAAACTCTAGAATTCATTCTTAAAAATTCTGAAGCCATAGAATAATTTATATTTTTTTGAAAATTTTTCAAAAATAAAAAGAATAAAACAAAAACATAAAATTAAAATAAAATTACCTAATCTGAGCAACAAGATGAACCGTCAGTTGTCCAAACGCGAACGATCCCCGGCAACAGCGCCTAAAACTTGTTGCACGAAATCGTGATTGTTCATTCCTTGGTAACGGCACCAAAAACTCAGTATGCACGTTCTGAATCTTAATTCTTTTTCACAATTCTGATACAATTAACCAGCAAGTGCACTGAGTCGTCCAAGTAATAAACCTTACGTGAGTAAGGGTCGATCCCACGGAGATTGTCGGCTTGAAGCAAGCTATGGTCATCTTGCAAATATCAGTCAGGCAGATACAAATGGTTATGGTGAAATGATAGTTAAAATATAGTTAAAATATAAAATGGGATAGAGATACTTATGCAATTCATTGGTGAGAATTCAGATAAACGTATGGAGATGCTTTTGTTCCTTCTGAACCTCTACTTTCCTACTGTCTTCATCCAATCATTCATACTCCTTTCCATGGCAAGCTGTATGTTGGGCATCATCGTTGTCAATGGCTACATCCCGTCCTCTTAGTGAGAATGGTCCAAATGCGCTGTCACCGCATGGCTAATCATCTGTCGGTTCTCGATCATGTTGGAATGGGATCCAGTGATCCTTTTGCGTCTGTCACTACGCCCAACACTCGCGAGTTTAAAGCTCGTCACAGCCATCCCTTCCCAGATCCTACTTGGAATACCACAGACAAGGTTTAGACTTTCCGGATCTCAAGAATGGCCGCCAATAATTCTAGCCTATACCACAAATACTCTGATCATAAATCAGGAGGCTAAGAGATATGCATTCAAGCTTGCTTTCATGTAGAAGGGACGTGTTTGTCAGGCACGCGTTCATAAGTGAGAATAGTGATGAGCGTCACATAATCATCACATTCATCATGTTCTTGTGTGCGAATGAATATCTTAGAGAAGAAATAGGCTTGAGTTGAATAGAAAAACAATAGTACTTTGCATTAATTCATGAGGAACAGCAGAGCTCCACACCTTAATCTATGGTGTGTAGAAACTCTACCGTTGAAATACATAAGAACAAGGTCTAGGCATGGCCAAATGGCCAGCCTCCCCAAATGGCATATGAATTAAAAAATAGGAAAAAAGACCCCTAGTACAATAGTAAAAAGTTATATTTATACTAAACTAGTTACTAGGGTTACAGAATTAAGTAAATGATGCAGAAATCCACTTTCGGGCCCACTTGGTGTGTGCTTGGGCTGAGCATTGAGCTTTCACATGTTGAGGTCTTCCTTGGAGTTAAACACCAGTTTGTAACTTGTTTCTGGCGTTTAACTCTGCTTTGCAACTTGTTTCTGGCGTTTAACGCCAGAATAAGGCAGAAAGCTGGCGTTAAATGCCAGTTTGCGTCATCTAACTCGGGTAAAGCATGAACTATTAAATATTTCTGGAAAGCCCTAGATATCTACTTTCCAACGCAATTGAGAGCACCCCAATTGGGTTCTTGTAGCGCGAGAAAATCTACTTTGAGTGCAGGGAGGTCAGAATCCAATAGCATCTGCAGTCCTTCTTCAGCCTCTGAATCAGATTTTTGCTCAAGTCCCTCAATTTCAGCCAGAAATTACCTGAAATCACAGAAAAATACACAAACTCATAGTAAATTCCAGAAATGTGAATTTTGTTTAAAAACTAATAAAAATATAGAAAAAACAAACTAAATTATACTAAAAACTTTGTAAAAACAATGCCAAAAAGCGTATAAATTATCCGCTCATCACTCATCCCCAACAAATTCTTATACGCCGTTTTATAAGCACACAAGGCGTCATGATGAGCGGATATTTTATACGCTTTTTGACATAATTTTCATATAGTTTTTAGTATGTTTTGTTTAAGTTTTATTAAGTTTTCATAGGTTCTAGTGCAAAATTCACATTTTTGGATTCTACTTTGAGTTTGTGTATTTTTATGCAATTTCAGGTATTTTCTAGCGAAAATTGAGGAGCTGAAACAAAAGTCTGATTCAGAGATAGAGAAAGCACTGCAGATGCTGTTCGGATCTGACCTCCTTGCATTTGAAAGAGCTTTTCTGGAGCTACAGAAGTCCAAATGGAGCGTTCTTAACGGCTATGGAAGGCTAACATCTAGGGCTTTCCAGAAATGTATAATAGTTCATACTTTACTTCAGAATTGAAGACCCAAAATTGGCGTTCAACACCAGTCTCCTGCCCTATTCTGGCGTCCTGCGCCCAAAGGAGAAGAGGCCAGCGTCCAACGCCCGTAAAGGACCCCCTAGCCAGCGTTCAACACCCTAGAGGCCTCCTAGCATGTGGATCTCAATCAAGCTCAGCCCAAACACTCACCAAGTGGACTCCAGAAGTGGATTTTAGCACTAAAAGATTGTTTTACCCCTTTTATGTAATCCTTAGTCATTAGTTTAGTATTTAAGAGAGAAGATCATATAGCTAGAGATCTCTTCCAGCATGTTTCGAATTTTATATTGTATTTTCTATCAGTATGAGTTTTTAAACCTCCTAGGTTGAGGGAAGGAGCTCTGCTGAGTTTTATGGATTAATAAAAGTATTATTGTTCTATTTCAATCCGTGTTTGATACTCTATTCTAAGATGTATCTTTGTTCTTCATCATTATGAATGCGTTGAACTGGAACAAGGTTATCTCATTCAACATGGGTTCAGAGTGAGTCTTTCATCAAACCATGAAGAACCACTAGCTTGATTATACATCTCTTAGACGGCTAATCCACGATTTCGTTGGGGACTTCTCGAAACATTAGTTCAGCCGAGGTATGGAAAGATTAGAGTCTTTGTAGTAGAGGCTAGAGCCCAAAGGAGTAGCATTCTCTAATCCGGAAGATTCGACCTTGTCTGTGGCATTCTAAGTAGGATCATTAAGGAGAATGGAGTACAGGAGCTTCACCCTCAATCAGAATGGATCCACACTAACCCTGGGGTTCAGATCTGGAGGAGCATTGGCGACCTCTCAACCAGCGTCGATCACATACAGCCTGCCATAGAAGAAATAATTCATAGTTGAAAGTGACAGAAAAACCAAAGTTATCCAGAAGATCAAAGCATCTCCAAGCCTTAACAATCTTCTTATCATTGCAAGCATATCAACCTAGTTAAATTCTCTTTATTTTCTTTTATGCGTTTAAAACAACAAACCTACCTCTTCTATTCGCCTAACTAAGATCTACAAGATAACCATAGCTTGCTTCAAATCACAATCCTCGGGGGATCGACCCTGACTCGCTCAGGTATTACTTGGACAACCCAGTGCACTTGCTGGTTCAATTGTGCGAAGTGTGGGAGTTCGTGCCACAAGTTTTTGGTGATGTTGCCGGGGATTGTTCGAGTTTGGACAACTGACAGATTATCTTGTTGCTTAGATTAGGTATTGTCTTTAATTTTTGAGTCTTTATTTTCTTCTTCTTTTTTCGAAAAAATAAAAAAAAAATTCAAAAACCTTTCTCTGTTTTTGGCTCTGTATTTCCTTTTGATTTTCTTATCTTGAGTCTTTTTTTGAAAAATTTTCAAAAATAGTGTCTTTTGTTTGGGTCTTGTGTCAATCCTTAAGTTTGGTGTCTCTTTATGATTTTCCTTTTCAAAATTTTGAAAATTATATGCTTTGATTTCAAAAATTTTTAAGTTTGGTGTCCATTGGTCACTTTAGTTTTCATCTCTTTTAACCTGTTCTTGGTTTTCTTTCTTGATATTCGAACTATTCTTGGTAATTTTTTTTTTGAAACAAGAAGAGCTCAACACAAACGTGGAGCATTTGAAACATAAACAGCAGAAAACCAAACAAAAACAACAATAAAAAACACCTATTGTTACCACCTAGATCGCTCCACAAATACATATCCCATGTCATCTCCAGCATTGCCATCAACAACAAAAGGGATCCTGGCACCTCCACTCTTTGTAATTTTGCATAGTCATGTTGATAACGTCGTCAGCACTTTTTCCTGTATTCTGAAATAATCTCCGATTCCTTTCCAACCAGACGTTCCAAATAATCGCGAAGAAGCTTATGAACCACTTCTTACATTCCTCCTTCCTAGTTGTGACACCTGTCCAGCTTACAAAGTGCTCCTTTAAAGTACCCGGAGTAGTCCATTTTTTGCCAAAATCAGAAAACTAAGCGCACCACACCTGACATGTAAAATCACAACCAAGAAACAAGTGGTAGACGTTTTCAACCTCCTTATTACATAGAAGACACACAGTATCACCCTGGTTGACAATTCCAAATCTACACAGCCTCTTTTTAGTGTTCACTCTGCCTATTAAAGCAAACCATATAAATAGCTCAACTCTTGGAGGGACTAAGCCTTTCCAGATAGTCTTGGTGAAACTATAGCTTGTTACTTCCTCCGGAATCGTCTCCGCCTGTAGTACCTGCACAAAGGAGTTAGTAGAAAACACACCTTGCCTGTCAAACTTCCAGACAACTCTTTCCTCTCTGTCAGGAGCTAGTTTTACCGGCCTCAAGGTTTCATGCAGTTGATTCACAAGTTCCAACTCCCATTGGAATAGCTTGCGCCTCCATTGGAAGTTCCAAATCCACTCAAGCCCATCTCAAAACCCACAAACCCCTATGACAAAGCCTTTTTGGGTTGAAACTAAGAACAACCTAAGAAACCTATCCTTCAGGGAACCACAACTCAACCAGACATCTTCCCAGAAGTGAGTTCTCCTTCCGTCACCTATCTCCATTGACAAGCCACTTATCATCTTTTCTCGTATAGGTTGCTCCTTTATCTGTAGGTGGCAAATATCTTTCCAAGGCCCCCCTCTAGTAGGTAAATCCTGGATGGATAAGAGCTGGTTAGGGGAGAGATTATTACATGAATAGACCACTTTCTTCCACAACGGACACTCCTCCTTAGAGAATCTCCACCACCACTTAAATAACAGAGCTGTGTTGCGAAGCATCGCATCACCAACTCCTAGTCCACCTAACCTTTTTGGAGCTTAGACCACTTCCCATTTAACCAAGGCCATGCCATACCTCCCGTCCTCCTTTCCCCACAAGAATCTTCTCTACAATGAAATAAGTTTCTCCGCAACCGCTTTCGGCATCTTGTATAAGCTTAAATAATATACCGGTAAGCTATTTAAGACAGCTTTAATGAGAACTAATTTTCCCGCTTTATTAAGGACCTTGAATTTCCATAAACTGAGCTTGTCCTCTACTTTATCAATTATTGGCTTCCAAGTCTTCACCAACCTCGGATTTGCACCTAAAGGAATCCCCAAGTATTTAACCGGAAGAGCAGCTTCCTTACACCCCAACAAGCTACACATGCTCTGAATCCACTGTTGATCACAATTTATAGGTATTAAACTCGATTTCTCAAAATTGATGCTTAAGTCCGACATCAATTCGAAGCATCATAGAAGCCTTTTATAATTCTTAACGGACTCCTCCTCTGGCGGACAGAACAACACAGTATCATCAGCGAACTGGACATGTGACAATTCTATATTGTCTCTTCCCACGAACAGAGGGGATATCTGACCATTTCTAACTGCCTCCCCAATCATCCTATGTAGAACGTCAACAACAAGTACAAATAGGAACGGAGAAAGAGGATCACCTTGTCTCAGACCTCTATCCATCTTGAATGGTTTAGTTGGCAAACCATTTACCAATACTGACATAGTGGCTGTGCTGATACACTCCATAACCCACTCTCTCCACCTAAGGCCAAATCCCATCTTTTGTAGGACAATGGCCACAAATCTCCACCTGACCCTATCATATGCCTTTTGAAAATCCAGTTTGATTATCGCCGCTTCCTTCTTCCTTGATTTGAGCTAATGTACAATTTCACAAGCAATCAGAGCCCCATCATGTATTTTTCATCCCTTTACAAACGCACTCTGAGTCTCTCCAAGCAGACCTGGCATCACTGATCTCATCCTGCTAACCAATACCTTGGAAATCACCTTGTACACACAACCAACGATGCTAATTGGGTGAAGGTCCTTAATCTCCTTAGCACCAGTAAACTTCGGCGCCAATGCCACCCATGTGAGATTAGAGTCTTTTGGTAGCCTAGAGGTTTGAAAGAATCCTAGCACCGCTGCCGTGAACTCAGTACCAATTTCCTCCCAATACTTTTTAATAAAGTTCATGTTGTAACCATCACTTCCTGGTGCCCTAGATGATTCACAGTCCCACACGGCGTCTTTTATCTCCTCAGGCGATGGCAAAACCTCCAATGCTTCAGCATGTTCCACATCTATCATATTTAGCAGTTCATCTCTGAAGCCCACCATAGGAGCCTCCTCCTGGTAATATAATTTCTTATAGAACTCTCTGATAGCAATTTTTATCCTTGCTTGATTCCTGACTAGCCTTCCATTAATAACCAGTGCATCAATCTTGTTATTCCTCCTTCTAGCTGAAGCTACGTTGAGAAAGTACCTGGTATTTTTGTCCATGTCCTTCGCGAGGCGGGATCGCGACATCTGTTTCCAGTGCAGTTCCTTCCTTACATACCACTTCTTACAGCACGTCACCAATGCCTTCCTTCTCGCCTCCACTGTTCCATCAAATACATCATTGCTTACCATGTCGTCTATCTTCTTTATCTCTTCCTCAAACTTTATAATTTTCTTATCCATGTCTCCAAAATTATCTCTGTGCCACCTTCCCAGCAGATTTGTCAAGGCCTTCAATTTTTCTGTGAACTTTATATTCCCTAATCCCCTCCATTCCTCCTTGACCATTCTTAGGAAGCCTTCATGTGTAAACCACGAGTCAAGACTCCGAAAAGGCCTAGGCCCATATCTCAAACTAGTATCTTCTACTATCATAGGGCAGTGATCTGACAAGCCCGTGGTCCTCCTCTCAAGCGAATCTCTGGGAACTCCTCCACCCATTCTAAATTCACCAAGACTCTATCAATCCGGCTACAGGATCATCCTCTGAACCAGGTAAACTTCCTGTCATTAAGCGGTAGGTCCACCAGATGCATATCTTGTATCCAGTTCTTAAACTCTTCGACAGAAATTGATAAGTTGACATTACCTTTCCTTTCTTCTATATGGACAATCTCGTTAAAGTCACCCATGAAGCAACAAGGTACCTGACATAATCCAGCTGTATAGCTCAACTCTTCCCAAACAATAAGTTTTTCGTCTCTAGTATGGGCACCATAGATCAAGAAAAATGCACAATTAAAGCTGTTCTTCAAAATTACCCCTTCTACACATAACCACCTCTCCCCTTTATAACAATTATTCATTTTAAACCTCATTTCATTCCACATTAACAACAAGCCTCCTGACGCACCATGAGACTCAACAAATTCCCACCCAATACTACCTTGTCCCCAGAACCTTGATACATCAAATCTAGTTACTGCAAGCTTTTTAGTTTCAATCAGACCTAACATGCCTAGTTTATATTTTTTCTTCATATCCTTTATCATTCTCACTTTGCCATCCCCCCTCAATCCCCTCACATTTCATGAACTAAAAATCATTTTAAAATATTATTACACACCTTGCTTTTGTTCTTAGGTCTGCATCGTCTTGCTTTCGCCTTTTGTTTTGCCAATCTTCTTTTCTGAGCATTTTCTTCATTTTGAGCTTGGAGGGTGGCCATGATATCGTCTTCTTTGTTGTACAGCATGGCTCCAGACTCCACAGCTATTTTCCATGTCCTCCTATTTTCCAACATCTGTTCGTCCAGCGTTGAACTCTGGTTGTCACCAGTATCTTCATATTCATCTCCGTCACCCTTCCTAGTAGTAATCTCAGCTCCATCTCCACTCGGCATCAACCTCCCCGGCCCAATCTTCGAACCATTATAGACATTTACAGCATCGTTAACCGCATCTATCCTGTTAGCCGAGCTTGTGCCTTCAGTTTTCCCAGTGGTTTTGTTCTCCTCGTCTGAATTATTGCCCCCGTCGATGTCCCCAAGGTTGCCATCGTCACTAACATCCCCATTTTCGCCATGTATGCCTACCATATCCCCAGCAACTCCTAAGCCAGCAACTGACCGAAGGCCTGGGATTACACTCCTGTTCATCCCCGGAACCCTACCATCGTCCAATTCCTCCGGATTCGCCATCAACTTCTCACACCCAACCACCTCAGCGCAGCCGCCTCTGCCGTTGATAGTCGGCTCACCCTCATCCCCGTTAGCCATCCCAATCACACACCATCCCTCAAGTCCCTGGCTTGCATGGGATTCACATAAGCCTCCAGCCCCTCGTTTTCGTGGGATCAGGGGGGAAGCAGCACCACGATCTCCCTGCATCGCTCCTGTGGTAGTTTCGTGATGAATAATAGGGGTGCAGACCCATGGCGAGCTCTGCTTCCTTCGACCCGCCTCATCCTGACCCGGTCCAGCCTTGTCAACCGCTGCTTCCGCGTTCTTTCTTGCTGCCCCTACGAGGAGTGCTGGCGCAACAGCATTTGGTGGCCCAAACCGGTTTCTCTTCTCATTGGGCAAAGTATCCTTTGTGTTTTTTTTTTTTGTTTTTATACTCCTTCTAGCACCCCTTAGCAGCCCACGATCCAAATCCTCCACCTCCTAAGAAATGGTTCTATCAGAATCCTCATTACTCCCCATATCAGCGTTCCCCACCAAATCCGCATGCCCTCCAATACCTTCAATGCTTGATTTGAATGTTACATGATTGTGTTGATTGTCAATTAAAGTCACATTGATCCACTCATTCAAAATACGTTTAGAAATTACCCTTCTATCCTCCACTACGTCATCCTCCCTTGCCACCGCCATCAGCAGTTCTTTTGGTGTTTTTCATGCAAATTTTCTAAAATTGCGTCTTTAATTTTCAAAATTTTTAAGTTTGGTGTCCTTTTCATGCTCTTGTTTTCTTTGAATCCTTTGAGTTTTGTTCTTGGTGTTCTTCGTGATCTTCAAAGTGTTCTTGTTTTTCTTCTTGTTTTGATCTTTAAATTTTTAAGTTTGGTGTCTTTTGGTGTTTTTCTCTTTGAATTTTTGAAATTTTAGAGTCTTAGATCTAAAAATTTTAAGTTTGGTGTCTTTTGGTTGTTTTTCTCTTTCTTCATTAATTCAAAGAAATAAAAAAATATCTTTTCTATCTTTATTTCAAAATTATTTTCGAAAATATTAACAAAAATTTCAATTTTTAATTTCAAAATTATTATCTTATCTTAATTTTAAAAATCCAATTTCAAATCTTATCTTTTCATATCTTATCATATCTTTCTTTCAATTTGATTCTTTAATTTCTTATCTTATCTTTCTTTTAAATTTTAAAATTCAAATCTTTATCTTATCTTTTGTTATCTTTCATTAAAATACAATTTCAACATTTAAAATATAAATTTCAAATTTCAAAATTTAAAATCAAATCTTTTTCAAAAATCAAATTTCAAATCTTATCTTCTTCCACTTCTTTTCAAATCTTTTCTTTTAAAATTTGATTCTTTCTTATCTTATCTTTCTTTTACAATTAAATTTCAAATCTTTTTAAATTAGAAACTAACTTTTTGATTTTGATTTCAAATCTTTTTTATTTAAACTTATCTTTTCTCAACTTCCTTATCTTATCTTTCTTAGCTTACGTAACTTATCTTCTTTTCAATTCAAAACCTTTTCTATCTTATCTTCTTTTAAATTTTAATTTCAAAATATTTTTCAAATCTTTTCAATTCTTATCTTATCTTGTTGACATTTTCAAATATTTTCAAAATCAAATCTTCTATCTAATCTTGTTTTTAAATCTTTCTTAATTAGTTAGTTGTTTTCTCTTTCTTCTCTTTCAAAACTTCCTAACTAACTCCTCTCTCTTCTATTTTCGAAAATATCTTCTTTATTTCTCCCACTTCTTTTTCGAAAATCATCAATAAATTTTCAAATCTTTTTGGTTCATTAACCTTTATTTTATTAATAAATAAAATAAAAACAAATATATTTCAATTCTAGTTTCTAATTTTGCTTCTAATTTTCGAATTCTTTCTCTCTTCTATTCGAATTCTTCTTCTCTACCCTCATTCTTCTTTCTTCTTCATATCTACAGGGAGTTCTCTATACTCTGACATAGAGACTCCTATTTTTTTGTCTCTTATTTATGTATGTAGAGACACTGGAGTCACTATGGATCCAAAGAGAAATATACGAATTGGGAGACCTCTGGGCTCCTATACATTTGACACCCTATTGACTTAGATGACTTTAAGGTCAACCTAGACCAGGTCCTGCTATTATGGCAAAAATTTCAGTTTAATGGACACTCACAGAAAGACCCTAGTAAGTTCATCTCTGACTTCCTACAGTTTTGTGAAACTATAGAGGCTAATGGAGTGAACCCTGAATTCCCCAAGCTAAAACTCTTCCCATTTGCTCTGAGTGATCAAGTAAATGAATGGTGGCATATGGAACTTAGAGGAATTGTGAACACCTGGGATAAGGTTGTTAACAAATTCCTGAACAGGTTCTCTCCCTCATAGAGATTAACTAAGCTGGTGACAAATGTTCATACCTTCAGGCAGAAAGAGAGCGAGTCTCTCCATGATGCTTGGGAGAGGTACAAGCTAATATTCAGGAATTGCCCTCCCTATATGTTCTCAGGATGGGACAAGACAATGATCTTCTATGAAGTAATCTCTGAGATAGTTAGGAAGACAGTAGATCACTTTGCAAACGGTCCTCTGTACTTTATAGAGACACATGAAGAGGCAAATGAGCTCATTAAGATAGCTGCCAGTAACCAGCACTTATACTCCTATGAGAAAACTCCAGCTAGGACAGAAGTTCTAGACATGGAGACAGTAAAAGAAGGTGGGACAGTAGTCTTTACCAAGGAGGCCGAACCTAAGGAGCATGCTACTGAGGGACTTAAGGCAATCACAGACCAGAAGGATCCTGAGACTGCCCCTGAGTATGCCCCTACAGAAGAGAATGAACGTCAAGTTGATTCTTCTGTAGGCGTGCAAGAGGAGCCTGTGATTACCATAGAGCACGCCCTTGCAGAGGTGAAAAAACCTCAAGAGCTATCTTTCTTTGCCGTGCAGAAAGAACCGGCAGATGAGCAGTTGGCTCATTTCCCAGCAGCCCTTAAGGAGCTGCAAGTCAATATCTTTGTTACAAAGGTATTGAAAAAAAAGACCCCATATACGGCTAACGTATTCCAAACCGTCGGCTTAGAATTTTTCACAAATTGAGTTCCGTTACAAGTATAGTCCAAGCCAACGGATAATTCTCACAGTCAAAGTTTCAATTCAAAATAATGTCACAATTTAAAACCAATTCAATTCCAGGAGTTTTAATTTCTGGGTCGTCTCCCAAGGACACTTGAGATCAATGAGTGTGCAATCTTGGTTGTGAGGATCATGGGGTTTTCAATAAAGGGATAAACATATAAAGTAATAAAAGAACATGGAAAATTGTAATAAATAAACTAATAAAGGAATTAATGAAGCCACTGTGAAATATAGACAAGTAAAGTGTAAAAAGGAATTAATGTAAACGTGTATGAAGAAATTGAAGCATAAAAGATATCTTGGCTTAGAGTGAGCTAAGGGTCTTTTCTTTGTTGGAACCACAACTATGACAACTAGAATGGATCAATCTCACTTGATTAACCCTCACATTGAAGAGTAAGTTAAATGAGCATAAGTGTTCTTAACCCACAAATCCTAAATTGCTTGCTAATTGCCTTAGTAACAACATAGCATTAGTGGGAACAAGAACAATTAACAATCCAAAATTAACACTAAATGTTGGACATTCCAACTCTAGGAACCCAATTGCTCACTTTCCCCAAGCCAGGAGATAGAAAACTAGCCCAAAATTATACTTGACATTTTGTCAAACACTTGGTGGGCAAGAACTCTAAACATGGGAAAAATGAGAAAAATCTTGAAACCAAAAGCAACAAATGATCTCAATCAATAATAAAGACTCAAGAAAGCATGTAACAATCATCAATAATCAAATTCATCAACAAGAAATAGAAATTGCAAGAGAGAAGTAAAATTGAACTATAACTTGAATTATAAGAAAGAGTAAGAACAATGTAACTATAAAGAGTAGTAACAAAGAGATACTTACAATGGAAATTAGAAAAATCCAAGATAAAATGGAAATGGCACTTGAATGTAAAAACCCTAGTATAAACCTTAGTAGAGATGGTGAAAAACATAAAGAAAAACTATACTAAAGCTATCTACCACTACTCCTAAGCTACACTAATGTTATGCTATGGTATGGTCTTCATTTTTCTAGACTTATCAGCTAAATGGCTTCAGAAATGGGCCTCCAAACCACCAAAATCGTGAGTCATGTGAGATTTTAATGAAGGCATGTGCATCCACCTGTGCGGACATACAGAAGTGTGCGTCCGCACTCTGTCGAAAATCTCTACCCGTGCGTACGCACAGGAAGTTGTGCGCACGCACACTAGGTGATGCTTGAATGAATGCGCGACGCGCACGGTGCAGCTCACGCATGCGCGTGGCTCTGATCAGATGGTTGTGCGTACGCACACTAGGCTGAGCTCTTCTCCTTTGATTCTTCATGCTTCCTCCACTTTGAATGCTCTTCTTCCATTTTCTCCAAGCCATTCCTGCCTTATACCTCTAAAATCACTCACAAATAACATCAAGACATCGAATGGAAGGTAAATGGAATAAAATTAATCAAATTAGGCACAAAAGAGCATGTTTTCATAATCAAGCACAAAATAGGAGGAAAGTTCAAATGCATACTATTTAGTGGAATAAGTACAAGTTTATATGATGAAATCCATTAATTTCAACCAAAAATCATCATCAAATATGGATTTATCAATTCCTCCACACTTAAACACTAGCATGTTCTCATGCTAAACTCACTCAAAGGAGATAGATGAAAGAAAAACGATTTATTCTAGGTACTACCTAAATGTATGCAACTATCCTAAAGATTACTACCAATATATACTACGCAAAGAGTTAGTAAAACAAATCATGAAATTCCAATCCATCACAATAAGGCTTTGGGGCAAATGCAAAGAGTTTATGCACTAAAATCATTATCCAAAGAATTGAATTGAACTTTTCAAAACTAATCAACAAACAACTTGCAAGAAGATACAACATGAGATGCAAGAACATAGAATTGAGCGATCAAACCCCTCACCAGATGTGTATTCACTCAATTCGCTCAGTGTTTAGGGCTTAATCACTCAATTCTTCTTTTATCATGCTTTTCAAAGATTTGCACTTTATCTAACAATCAACTAGTATTTGATGCATGAACGACAAATATCATGAGGTCTTTGGAGGGTTGTAATGGGGCCAGATTTAGGTAGGATAAATATGGTTAAGAGGACTTAAAGAATTAGTTCTTTGATTAGCTTAAGTGTCCACCTAATCTTATATCACCTATATACTCATAACAATGCGACCTAGCTACCCAATTTTCCTCATATCTCACCTTACTCATGCATTTTCTTTTCAAAACATGAACATATGCATCCTTTATTTCAACTTTTTATTTCACTTTCTATTATGCACAGTTTTTTTTTAAATTATTTCTTGCCTTTGTTAGCACAAGAGATGCATATGACCTAAAACAATGAACACATTAGCATTTTTCAATTGCCAATTTTTCACAATGAGTTCCATGCCTTTATCACCAATGCTTTCCAACAATTCCCCCCACACTTAGAATATACACACTAATCCACCCAAGCTAATCAAAGAGTAATTCAAGGACATCAATGGTTTTTCGCTTAAGGGGAAATAATGTGCTAAAATCATAACAAAAGGGAATTACAAGATCAACAGGGGTTCACAATGGTTAGTACATGGGTTGGCCATATAGGTTGGAGAGTTTAACATCAAAAATGGCTTCAATCATGCTAAATGCATCCAAACAACAAATATAGGATATAAAGAATCATACAAATCAATTATCACAATCAAAAAGGAGTAAAATCACACCAGAACAAACATTATGGTTGAGAAATGCAACCATCTATCAAGGCTCAAATCTTACAAGGTAAGTTGTTCTAGCTCTTTTCTATGTTTCACAAATAGAAAACTTCAAGCAAGTTGGAAAACACAATTTTTTTTTCAATTCAACCGATGGTATGCCCTAAGAAAGATTTCATGGCAATTCCTTGGTGTTTCACCAAACTTATTCATTCTATCATGCAACATGCAAACATTAACTACCATATAACTATGAACACTAAAGGGATATATACAAACAAACCAACTAAGATGCAATAAAAATAAAGCTACTAAAATTCAGTAAAAAAGAACTAAAAGAGTATTGCAAAGAATTTTGAGAAAAGAAATTTTTTTAGTCCCACGAAGTCGATCCTCCCCCACACTTAGTTCTTGCACGGTCCTCCATGCCTGCTTAGGATCCGGGATAATGAGAACTTCAAGGCCACTTCAGCTGGTGGTATCAGGAATGGGTTGGTCACTTTTATCATGCTCCTCTCCAACTAGCTCGGATGAAGCCTCAGGAGTTGGGCCGAGAGCTCTTCCTTCTAGCTTTGCTGCTATCCACTCGAAACGCTTCTGCTCTAATTACTCCATGTGGTGGATATCGTGCAAGATGTCTCGGAATAAATCCGAAAGAGATCGGAGAGCCGGTAAAGGAGTCGATGAGGTTGGTAGACTTGACGGTGGTGCTACGGGTGCCTTCCTCTTCGAGGGTGTCTTCTCTAATGATCCATCCAATTCTCCCCTCGGAATGAACTTGTTGCCTCTTAGAAATTCGAACATGATATCCATTGGTAGCCTCTCTACCCTTGTTGCGTTTGCTAAGCGCATCACCATCGACGAAAATGGAATGTTGATATTTTTCTTCTCAACCAATTTCCAAATCGATTTGCGCAACAAAGGTACAATGGCTATATGCTTCCCTTCCATAATAGCCCAAAGTAGCAAAGCAGTTCTAAATTTGACATGGGTAGTGTGGGCTCGAGATGATGTAGTCCACCACAATCTGATGCCATATACGAGCTTCGTCATTCAAATCAGAGTATGCAATACTAGTGGGAACAGAATTTCTCCCTTTGCTATACTTCCAAGATGCACCAGGACGGCCTGTTCTCTCAAGAATGGGAGTCAGAGATATTTTTCCTTTGAATACATCCACTTTTATCTTGAAATAATCATCCTTGTCAAGCGGAATGTGGGGGATGCTCAGAATAGCTTCTATAGCTTGATTTGACGTATCCAACATCCTTCCCCGGAGGAATACTGACTTCGGTTCCCAATCTTGGCAGTTCGCATAGAATTCCCGCACCATAGTTTCATTGACTTCAATGGGTTCTCGCTCAAGAAATTCCCACTGAAGCGAGGCATTCCTTTGATGAATAGTCGCCTTGTACTGGCTTGGAACCTTCAACGGCCACTCCCAATGGATTGTGCGCTTCTCAATAGCCTCATATTGAGAGTTAGCTCTTTGGTTAACCAAGGTATTCGGTTTATCACCTTGGTGATTCCACCAAATATCAGGAGAGCAAGCGGTAGTTTGCTCAACCGGCAAAGTAACCGGTGCCTTCCCCTTCTTTCACATAATGAAAATAAAATAAAATATTTTCGAGATCATAGGGCAACAATAAAATAAAATTACTGAGAAAGCACTAACAAGATTAAAAGAAGCTCTGAAAATAGTGTGATTTACAAAAAAAACACAGTGTGTATATTCCAATGATGCGCGCGGTTGGAACACACACACCGGCCGGATACCACGGCAACCACACTATTTATCGGTCAAAACTCACTGCTTCTCAAATAAGTGCTTAAGTTGCAAGGCTAAAGCATGGACATTAAAGCAACTTTAAGCTCGCACCAATTGATTCATTAACACACTTTGAATTTAATGATCATTGAGGTTGTTGGCAAGAAATTTCATTAGCAAAAGAGTGTACAACAACAATAACCATTCACTCAAAGTGAAGTGTCAATTGCTCATCCTCAAGAAGTGGTAACCACATGTGCCATGTTCTAGGTTAAGGCCAAAAGATGTTTGATCAAGACATCATCTAAAGTTGAACATTTGTAAAGTGATTACCGAATCAAAATTCCGAGATGAACAATGACAATTGAGTTTAACACAACACAATACATTTGTAACCAAAATTGCACATCAACAAACAAGGAAATGCATTGGTGAATTCACTTAACTACTATTAAAAGTCATAATTGAAGTTGCACAATTCATACAATATGCCTAACAAGAGATAAATTGAACACATATGATGGCCATGTCATATGAATCAAACAAAATATTCATAGAGGCATTTAATCAAACATGTGGTATGCAATGTGCAAGCTTATAACAATTAATGCTCAAATTCAATCATAAACAACCCATGATTAAATATCAACACTTACAATACAAAGATACTAAGAATAGCACTAAATTTAATCTAAGAAACATGAAAAGAAAATCAAAACAATTGCGAAAATTAACAAAAAAGGAAAAATAAGAACCTGAAAATTGAAGGTTGAAACAAACAAGAATGGGGAAGAAAACAATGGCACTCTTTATAGCCATTGCGACTTGCGGCGGTTGGGTTCGCCGGAAAAATGTCGGAGGAGAACAAGCTCACCGGTGGTGAAGAGAGAAAAGAGAAAGGAAAGAAAGAAAGAAAAGAAAAGAGAAGAGAAAAAAGAGAGAGCTTATGAGAGAGAGAGGTAGTGCAAACCGTTGGCTTAGAATTTTCCACATATTGAGTTCCATTGCAAGTATAGTCCAAGCCAACGGATAATGCTCACAGTTAAAGTTTGAATTCAAAACAATGTCACAATTTAAAACCAATTCAATTCTGGGAGTTTCAATTCCCGGGTCGTCTCCCAAGGACACTTGAGACCAATGAGTGTGCAATCTTGGTTGTGAGGATCATGGGGTTTTCAATAAATGGATAAACATATAAAGTAATAAAAGAACATGCAAAATTGTAATAAATAAACTAATAAAGGAATTAATGAAGCAACTTTGAAATATAGACAAGTAAAGTGTAAAAAGGAATTAATGTAACTGTGTATGAAGAAATTGAAGCATAAAAGATATCTTGGCTTGGAGTGAGCTAAGGGTCCTTACCTTGTTAGAACCACAACTATGACTACTAAAATGGATCAATCTCACTTGATTAACCCTCACATTGGAGAGTAAGTTAAATGAGCATAAGTGTTCTTAACCCACAAATCCTAAATTGCTTGCTAATTGCCTTAGCAACAACATAGCGTTAGTGGGAACAAGAACAATTAACAATCCAAAATTGACACTAAATGTTGGACATTCCAACTCTAGGAATCCAATTTCTCACTTTCCCGAAACCAAGAGATAGAAGACTAGCCCAAAATCATACTTGACATTTTGTCAAACACTTGGTGGACAAGAACTCTAAAGATGGGAAAAATGAGAAAAAGCTTGAAACCAAAAGGAACAAATGATCTCAATCAACAATAAAGACTCAAGAAAGCATGTAACAATCATTAATAATCAAATTCATCAACAAGAAATAGAAATTGCAAGAGAGAAGTAAAATTGAACTATAACTTGAATTATAAGAAAGAGTAAGAATAATGTAAATATAAAGAGTAGTAACAAAGAGATACTTACAATGGAAATTAGCAAAATCTAAGATCAAAATGGAAATGGCACTTGAATGTAAAAACCCTAGTATAAACCCTAATAGAGATGATGAAAAACTTAAAGGAAAACTATACTAAAGCTATCTACCACTACTCCTACGCTACACTAATGTTATGCTATGGTATGGTCTTCATTTTTCCCTCCTTATGAGCTAAATGGCTTCAGAAATGGGCCTCCAAACCACCAAAATTGTGAGTCACGTGAGATTTTAATGAAGGCATGTGCATCCACCTGTGCGCATGCACAGAAGTGTGCATCCGCACACTCTACCGAAAATCTCTACCCATTCGTATGCATAGGAAGTTGTGCGTACGCACACTAGGCGATGCTTGAATGAACGCACGACGCGCACGGTGCGGCTCACGTGCACGCGTGGCTCTGATCTGATGGCTGTGCGTATGCACGCAGGCCTGTGCGTACGCACACTAGGCTTAGCTCTTCTCCATTGATTATTTATGCTTCCTCCACTTTGAATGCTCTTCTTGCATTTTCTCCAAGTCATTCTTGCCTTATACCTCTGAAATTACGCACAAATAACATCAAGGTATCGAATGGAAGGTAAATGGAATAAAATTTCCTACTGTCTTCATCCAATCATTCATACTCCTTTCCATGGCAAGCTGTATGTTGGGCATCATCGTTTCCAATGGCTACATCCCGTCCTCTCAGTGAAAATGGTCTAAATGCGCTTTCACTGCATGGCTAATCATCTGTCGGTTCTCGATCATGTTGGAATAGGATCCAGTGATCTTTTTGCGTTTGTCACTACGCCCAACACTCGCAAGTTTGAAGCTCGTCACAACCATCCCTTCCCAGATCCTAATTGGAATACCACAGACAAGGTTTAGACTTTCTGGATCTCAAGAATGGCTGCCAATAATTCTAGCCTATACCACAAAGACTCTGATCGTAAATCAGGAGGCTAAGAGATATGCATTCAAGCTTGCTTTCATGTAGAACGGACGTGTTTGTCAGGCACGCGTTCATAAGTGAGAATAGTGATGAGCGTCACATAATCATCACATTCATCATGTTCTTGTGTGTGAATGAATATCTTAGAGAAGAAATAGGCTTGAGTTGAATAGAAAAACAATAGTACTTTGCATTAATTCATGAGGAACAGCAGAGCTCCACACCTTAATCTATGGTGTGTAGAAACTCTACCGTTGAAAATACATGAGAACAAGGTCTAGGCATGGCCAAATGGACAGCCTCCCCAAATGGCATATGAATTCAAAAATAGGGAAAAAGACCCCTAGTACAACAGTAAAAAGTTCTATTTATACTAAACTAGTTACTAGGGTTACAGAATTAAGTAATGATGCAGAAATCCACTTTCGGGCCCACTTGGTGTGTGCTTGGGCTGAGCATTGAGCTTTCACATGTTGAGGTCTTCCTTGGAGTTAAACGCCGGTTTGTAACTTGTTTCTGGCGTTTAACTCTGCTTTGCAACTTGTTTCTGGAGTTTAACGCCAGAATAAGGCAGAAAGCTGGCGTTAAATGCCAGTTTGCATCATCAAAACTCGGGCAAAGCATGAAGTATTATATATTTCTGGAAACCCCTAGATATCTACTTTCCAACGCAATTGAGAGCGCCCCAATTGGGTTCTTGTAGCGCCAGAAAATCTACTTTGAGTGCAGGGAGGTCAGAATCTAACAGCATCTGCAGTCCTTCTTCAGCCTCTGAATCAGATTTTTGCTCAAGTCCCTCAATTTCAGCCAGAAATTACCTGAAATCACAGAAAAACACACAAACTCATAGTAAAGTCCAAAAATGTGAATTTTGTTAAAAACTAATAAAAATATAGTAAAAACAAACTAAATTATACTAAAATCTATGTAAAAACAATGCCAAAAAGCATATAAATTATCCGCTCATCACTCATCCCCAACGAATTCTTATACGCTGTTTTATAAGCACACAAGGCGTCATGATGAGCGGATATTTTATATGCTTTTTGACATCATTTTCATATAGTTTTTAGTATGTTTTGTTTAAGTTTTATTAAGTTTTCATAGGTTCTAGTGCAAAATTCACATTTTTGGATTCTACTTTGAGTTTGTGTATTTTTATGCAATTTCAGGTATTTTCTAGCGAAAATTGAGGAGCTGGAACAAAAGTCTGATTCAGAGACAGAGAAAGCACTGCAGATGCTGTTCGGATCTGACCTCCTTGCATTTGAAAGAGCTTTTCTGGAGCTACAGAAGTCCAAATGGAGCGTTCTTAACGGCTATGGAAGGCTAACATCTAGGGCTTTCCAGAAATGTATAATAGTTCATACTTTACTTCAGAATTGAAGACCCAAAATTGGCGTTCAACACCAGTCTCCTGCCCTATTCTGGCGTCCTGCGCCCAAAGGAGAAGAGGCCAGCGTCCAACGCCCGTAAAGGACCCCCTAGCCAGCGTTCAACACCCTAGAGGCCTCCTAGCATGTGGATCTCAATCAAGCTCAGCCCAAACACTCACCAAGTGGACTCCAGAAGTGGATTTTAGCACTAAAAGATTGTTTTACCCCTTTTATGTAATCCTTAGTCATTAGTTTAGTATTTAAGAGAGAAGATCATATAGCTAGAGATCTCTTCCAGCATGTTTCGAATTTTATATTGTATTTTCTATTAGTATGAGTTTTTAAACCTCCTAGGTTGAGGGAAGGAGCTCTGCTGAGTTTTATGGATTAATAAAAGTATTATAGTTCTATTTCAATCCGTGTTTGATACTCTATTCTAAGATGTATCTTTGTTCTTCATCATTATGAATGCGTTGAACTGGAACAAGGTTATCTCATTCAACATGGGTTCAGAGTGAGTCTTTCATTGAACAATGATGAGCCACTAGCTTGATTATACATCTCTTAGACGGCTAATCCATGATTTCTTTGGGGACTTCTCGAAACATTAGTTCAGCCGAGGTATGGAAAGATTAGAGTCTTTGTAGTAGAGGCTAGAATCCAAAGGAGTAGCATTCTCTAATCCGGAAGATTTGACCTTGTCTGTGGCATTTTGAGTAGGATCATTAAGGAGAATGGACTACAGGAGCTTCACCCTCAATCAGAAAGGATCCACACTAACCCTGGGGTTCAGATCTGGAGGAGCATTGGCGACCTCTCAACCAGCGTCGATCACATACAGCCTGCCATAGAAGAAATCATTCATAGTAGAAAGTGACAGTAAAACCAAAGTTATCCAGAAGAACAAAGCATCTCCAAGCCTTAACAATCTTCTTATCATTGCAAGCATATCAACCTAGTTAAATTCTCTTTATTTTCTTTTATGCGTTTAAAACAACAAACCTACCTCTTCTATTCGCCTAACTAAGATCTACAAGATAACCATAGCTTGCTTCAAATCACATTCCTCGTGGGATCGACCTTGACTCGCTCAGGTATTACTTGGACGACCCAGTGCACTTGCTGGTTCAATAGTGCGAAGTGTGGGAGTTCGTGCCACAAGTTTTTGGTGACGTTGCTGGGGATTGTTCGAGTTTGGACAACTGACGGATTATCTTGTTGCTTAGATTAGGTATTGTCTTTAATTTTTGAGTCTTTATTTTCTTCTTCTTTTTTCGAAAAAATAAAAAAAATTTCAAAAACCTTTTTCTGTTTTTGGCTCTGTATTTCCTTTTGAGTTTCTTATCTTGAGTCTTTTTTTGAAAAATTTTCAAAAATAGTGTCTTTTGTTTGAGTCTTGTGTCAATCCTTAAGTTTGGTGTCTCTTTATGATTTTCCTTTTCAAAATTTTGAAAATTATATGCTTTGATTTCAAAAATTTTTAAGTTTGGTGCCCTTTGGTCACTTTGGTTTTCATCTCTTTTAACCTGGTCTTGGTTTTCTTTCTTGATATTCGAACTGTTCTTGGTAAATTTTTTTTTTGAAACAAGAAGAGCTCAACACAAACGTGGAGCATTTGAAACATAAACAGCAGAAAACCAAACAAAAACAACAATAAAAAACACTTATTGTTACCACCTAGATCGCTCCACAAATACATATCCCATGTCATCTCTGGCATTGCCATCAACAACAAAAGGGATCCTGGTACCTTCACTCTTTGTAATTTTGCATAGTCATGTTGAAACGTCGTCAGCACTTTTTCCTGTATTCTGAAATAATCTCCGATTCCTTTCCAACCAGACGTTCCAAATAATCGCGAAGAAGCTTATGAACCACTTCTTACATTCCTCCTTCCTAGTTGTGACACCTGTCCAGCTTACAAAGTGCTCCTTTAAAGTACCCGGAGTAGTCCATTTTTTGCCAAAATCAGAAAACCAAGCGCACCACACCTGACATGTAAAATCACAACCAAGAAACAAGTGGTAGACGTTTTCAACCTCCTTATTACATAGAAGACACACAGTATCACCCTGGTTGACAATTCCAAATCTACACAGCCTCTTTTTAGTGTTCACTCTGCCTATTAAAGCAAACCACATAAATAGCTCAACTCTTTCGGAGGGACTAAGCCTTTCCAGATAGTCTTGGTGAAACTATAGCTTGTTACTTCCTCCGGAATCGTCTCTGCCTGTAGTACCCGCACAAAGGAGTTAGTAGAAAACACACCTTGCCTGTCAAACTTCCAGACAACTCTTTCCTCTCTGTCAGGAGCTAGTTTTACCGGCCTCAAGGTTTCATGCAGTTGATTCACAAGTTCCAACTCCCATTGGAATAGCTCGCGCCTCCATTAGAAGTTCCAAATCCACTCAAGCCCATCCCAAAACCCACAAACCCCTATGACAAAGCCTTTTTGGGTTGAAACTAAGAACAGCCTAAGAAACCTATCCTTCAGGGAACCACAACTCAACCAGACATCTTCCCAGAAGTGAGTTCTCCTTCCGTCACCTATCTCCATTGACAAGCCACTTATCATCTTTTCTCGTATAGGTTGCTCCTTTATCTGTAGGTGGCAAATATCTTTCCAAGGCCCCCCTCTAGTAGGTAAATCCTGGATGGATAAGAGTTGGTTAGGGGAGAGATTATTACATGAATAGACCACTTTCTTCCACAATGGACACTCCTCCTTAGAGAATCTCCACCACCACTTAAATAACAGAGCTGTGTTGCGAAGCATCGCATCACCAACTCCTAGTCCACCTAAACTTTTTGGAGCTTAGACCACTTCCCATTTAACCAAGGCCATGCCATACCTCCCGTCCTCCTTTCCCCACAAGAATCTTCTCTACAATGAAATAAGTTTCTCCGCAACCGCTTTTGGCATCTTGTATAAGCTTAAATAATATACCGGTAAGCTATTTAAGACAGCTTTAATGAGAACTAATTTTCCCGCTTTATTAAGGACCTTGGATTTCCATAAACTGAGCTTGTCCTCTACTTTATCAATTATTGGCTTCCAAGTCTTCACCAACCTCGGATTTGCACCTAAAGGAATCCCCAAGTATTTAACCGGAAGAGCAGCTTCCTTACACCCCAACAAGCTACACATGCTCTGAATCCACTGTTGATCACAATTTATAGGTATTAAACTCGATTTCTCAAAATTGATGCTTAAGTCCGACATCAATTCGAAGAATCATAGAAGCCTTTTATAATTCTTAATGGACTCCTCCTCTGGCGGACAGAACAACACAGTATCATCAGTGAACTAGAGATGTGACAATTCTATATTGTCTCTTCCCATGAACAGAGGGGATATCTGACCATTTCTAACTGCCTCCCCAATCATCCTATGTAGAACGTCAACAACAAGTACAAATAGGAACGGAGAAAGAGGATCACCTTGTCTCAGACCTCTATCCATCTTGAACGGTTTAGTTGGCAAACCATTTACCAATACTGACATAGTGGCTGTGCTGATACACTCCATAACCCACTCTCTCCACCTAAGGCCAAATCCCATCTTTTGTAGGACAATGGCCACAAATCTCCACCTGACCCTATCATATGCCTTTTGAAATCCAGTTTGATTATCACCGCTTCATTCTTCCTTGATTTGAGCTTAGACCAGAAATAACCCCCAGTGATTTCTGATACGTCCAGCACGTCGTTCTATCACGCGTACGCGTCGTCCACGCGTACGCGTGGATTGAACTTTTGCTAGGTCACGCATACGCATGATCTACACGTGCGCGTTGTCTAACAGCATGGCAACTATGACAAAATATATATCATTTCGAAGCCCCAGATGTTAGCTTCCCAACACAACTGAAACCGTCTCATTTGGACTTCTGTAGCTCACGTTATGATCGATTGAGTGCGAAGAGGTCAGGGTTGACAGCATAACAATTCCTTCAGTTTTCTTGTATTCCTTCCACTTTTGCATGCTTCTTTTCCATCCTCTAAGCCATTTCTGCCCTATAAACCTTGAAAACACTTAACACACATATCAAGGCATCGAATGGTAATAAGAGAGGATTAAACATAGCAAAATTAAGGCCAAAGAAGCATGTTTTCAATCATAGCACAAAATCAGGAAGGAAAATGTAAAACATACGATTTCTATGAATAAGTGTGAGAATAGTGGATAAAATCCACTCAATGAAGTACAAAATGTACCACGAAATAGTGGTGCATCAAATCTCCCCACACTTAAACATTAGCATGTCCTCATGCTAAGCTCAAGTGAAGTTATAAGAGTGAAGAGGAATGGTAGAAAGTATGAGATGCAATCTATAAATGCAACTATATGCTAAGATGTTTCTGCCGACTTGGTTAAAAGTAAATAAGCTCTTCAAGACAAACATAAATCAGATTTCACTAATTCAAATTATACAATAAAAGACAAGTAAACTTGTAAGAAGATAGCTCATGAAAGCAAGGAACATAGAATCGAGCATTGAACCCTCACAGGAAGTGTATATGCACTATAATCTCTCAAGTGTCTAGGGTTGATCACTCTACTCTTCTCTAGTCATGCTTTCTAAACTTTGTTCTTCATCTAACCAATCAACAAATATTTAATGTACCAATGCAAACATCATGAGGTCTTTTCAGGGTTGTAATGGGGCTAAGGTAAAGGTGAGGATATATGTATGGCCAAGTGAGCTATAATATGAATCTTTGACTAACCTAAGCTCTTACCTAACACACACACACTCTATGTAATTCTAAAATCATGCTTAGCTACCCAGAATTCCCACTTTTGTATAATTCACATACAAATATAAAAGTAAACATAACATATCAATGCACATGGATTTTTAATTTTTCTAGTCTCATATGAGTAGGTACCCAAATTCCTAATATTTTGTCAATGGAACACACACTTTCATCAACCCAAGTTCCCACAGTTTCCCACACTTAATTGACACACAATCTCTATCTTAAGCTAACCAAAGATTCAAATCAGGTAAATACTTATTTTTCCGCTTAAGGCTAGTAATGTAGTAAAATATAGAACAAACGGGGATTAAAAGGCTCAAAGTGGCAAACAAAGGTGATTGAAAGGGTAGCCTATTTGGGATAAGTGAGCTAATAACAAATGATGGCCTCAGTCATATGCAAGCATGTAAATATACTAAACAAGGGACATATAGAATGGAACAAAATATAGATTGCAGTCATAGAGAAGAAAACACACAAGAATAAAAATTCATGGTTAAATAATGTAACCATATAATTAAGCTCGAAATCTCACAGGTTGTGTGTTCTTAGCTATAAACCATGTTCCAAATAGAATCTTCAAACAAGTTTAACATAAATTTCAATTTAAATTAGTGAAATGCTATATAAAGGGTTTTGAAAAAGAACTTATCACTCCAAACAAGTAGTGGTAGAAGAACATGCACAAAATCAAACAAATATGCAACCAAACATGCAAATGCAACAATTAATTTAACAAGGAAAATTAAACATTGGTGTTGAAATAGGAAATAGCTAACCCACGGAAGTCGGTATCGATCTCCCCACACTTAAAGATTGCACCGTCCTCAGTGCATGCTGAGATGTGCAAGTGGATGGGTGGCTCCAACTGACGCTTGTAGATGGAGGTGCCTTAGCCGGATGTCTCTTGGTTCCTCTCTTTGCTGGTGTCTTGTCAGTGTCCTTCTCTTTTCCCTTCGTGGTACCCGTGCCTAAAGAAGAAGGAAAGAGGAAGACTATTAGGCAGATATAACTAAAAACTGGAGAGAGAAAATTCTAAGTGATAACGAATGCCAAAGAAAAGATAATAGCTTAAATACATGATAGCTACAGCATGTTGGTAAGACAGCAATTAAGAGCAAGAAGGCAATTTATAATAACTAGATGCAAAAGGGTAAAAGCATGCAAGTACTAGGCATGAGAAGCATAACTCAAGCATCAAGTAATAAGTGTGCCAAATTAAAGAGCATGTGTAATAATAACAATTGTGAATGATAATCCCAAATACAGGTGGAGTGCAATGTGAAAATAGGAATGAAAATAATGAATCCAAATGTATATGAGAGCCAAAATTAAATGTTAATTGTCAAATCACTTCTTATAATGCCCACAAGCTCAATAAGGAAAGTAACATCCAAACAAAACTTCAACACCAACACAAAAAAAATGCATGAAAAAGGAATGAAAAAGAAACCAAAAGGAATTAAGCTAAGATGAAATTGAGAAGGAAGAAAAAGAATTAAATGCAATAATTAAATAAAGAATGAGAGAGTAAAGGAGAGAGAAGAAAAGAAACCTGATGAGGAAGATGGAAAGAGGCAGAGGAAGGAAGTAGGAAGTAAGAAGAAAGAAAGAAGGGAGAATTGAAAAACGGGGTGCGACGCGCGCGCGGACATCACGCGTACGCGTAAAAACTGAGTTGGTCGTTTGACGCGTAAGTGTCGCCCACGCGTACGCGTGGGTGGTCTGGAAGCAAAAGGATGCACACGCGTCAGGGACGTGTACGCGTGGGTGTTGTTGTGCCTCTAGCACAGTACTAGCCCTGGACCATCACAACTCTCTATTCAACACGCTTTTACGCCGATTTTTCATGCCCACGCGTACGCGTCGCTGACGCTTACGTGTGGGTTGAACTTTTTGCAGGGGACACGTACGCATGACGTACGCGTACGCGTGGGGTGGCTTGTGTGCCACGCGTCTCTCGCGCAACTCTCTATTCATTGGCGTATACACATACGACGCGCGCGTCGTGGACGCTTGCCCGTCGATCCCTTATTTTTTTGTAGAATGCGGAATGCAAAATACAGAATGCAGATGTAGATGAATATGCAGAATTTTTGAATTAACACTAAGAAAAATAGAATAAAATAAAACTAAGAATAAAACAAAACAAAATAAAACTAAGACTGAAAAAGAACGGTCATACTATGGTGGGTTGTCTCCCACCTAGCACTTTTAGTTAAAGTC
>NC_029793.2:82011825-82018940 GCF_000816755.2 Arachis ipaensis | reverse complement strand
CTCACCTTTTTTTTATTTTTTATTTTTTTATTTATTTTTTTTTTGTAGAATGCAGAATGCAAAATGCAGAATGCAGATGCAGATGAATATGCAGAAATTATGAATGAACACTAATAAAAATAAAATGAATTAAAATAACACTAAGAATAAAATTGAAAGATCATACTATGGTGGGTTGTCTCCCACCTAGCACTTTTAGTTAAAGTCCTTAAGTTGGACATTTGGTGAGCTCCTTGTTAGGGAGGCTTATGCTTGAACTCGTCCAGGAATATCCACCAATGTTTGTAGTGCGAATAGCCTCCGGGGTCCCAGACTAGGCGCATAAAGCCTTCAAGCAAGTTAAAGCAAGTGACGAGGCACCAAGAGTGTTGATTGATAGAATGAATTCCGGGGTACCAAACCTTGCTTTTGCACCCGTCTTTGTTTTGATCATTGGTACCGGAATCGTGATTACACTTTAATTATGTAAAATTCATTGTTCTTTCTTTCCCTGGAAATGGCGCCAAAAAACATGATGCCAAGACCATGGTTCACAACTCCGTGTAACTAACCAGCAAGTGCACTGGGTCGTCCAAGTAATACCTTACGTGAGTAAGGGTCGAATCCCACGGAGATTATTGGTATGAAGCAAGCTATGGTCACCTTGCAAATCTCAGTTAGGCAGATATAAATTGATAATGGTGTTTTCGAATAATAATTAATAGAATAGGGATAGAAATACTTATATAATTCATTGGTGAGAATTTCAGATAAGCGAATGGAGATGCTTTCGTTCCTCTGAACCTCTGCTTTCCTGCTATCTTCATCCAATCAGTCTTACTCCTTTCCATGGCTGGCTTTATGTGATACATCACCACTGTCAATGGCTACTTTCGGTCATCTCTCTGGAAAATGATCCAATGCCCTGTCACGGCACGGCTAATCGTCTGGAGGCATCACCCTTGTCAATGGTTTCATCTTATCCTCTCAGTGAAAATGGTCAACGCACCCTGTCACGGCACGGCTATTCATCTGTCGGTTCTCGATCATGCTGGAATAGGATTTACTATCGTTTTGTGTCTGTCACTAACGCCCTGCAATCGCGAGTTAGGAGCTCGTCACAGTCATTCATTCATTGAATCCTACTCGGAATACCACAGACAAGGTTTAGACTTTCCAGATTCTCTTGAATGCCGCCATCATTCTAGCTTACACCACGAAGATTCTGGTTAGGAGATCTAAGAGATACTCATTCAGTCGTAGGTAGAACAGAAGTGGTTGTCAGGCACGCGTTCATAGGGAATGATGATCATTGTCACGTTCATCACATTCAGATTGAAGTACGAATGAATATCTTGGAAGCAAAACAAGATGAATTGAATAGAAAACAGTAGTACTTTGCATTAATCTTTGAGGAACAGCAGAGCTCCACACCTTAATCTATGGAGTGTAGAAACTCTACCGTTGAAAATACATAAGTGAAAGGTCCAGGCATGGCCGAGATGGCCAGCCCCCTAAAACGTGATCAATAGTCTCCTAAGATGAACAATGGATTAAAAACTGAGACCAAAGATGGTCAAAAAGACTAGTAAAATGTCCTATTTATAATAAACTAGCTACTAGGGTTTACATGAGTAAGTAATTGATGCATAAATCCACTTCTGGGGCCCACTTGGTGTGTGCTTGGGCTGAGCTTTAGCTTTCCACGTGCAGAGGCCATTTGTGGAGTTGAACGCCAGGTTTTGATCCATTTCTGGCGTCCAACTCTGGTTTTGGATCCTTTTCTGGCGCTGGACGCCAGAATTGGGCAGAGAGCTAGAGTTGAACGCCAGTTTGTGTCGTCCATTCTTGGCCAAAGTATGGACTATTATATATTGCTGGAAAGCCCTGGATGTCTACTTTCCAACGCATTTGAAAGCGTGCCATTTCGAGTTATGTAGCTCCAGAAAATCCATTTTGAGTGCAGGGAGGTCAGAATCCAACAACATCAGCAGTCCTTCTTCAACCTCTGAATCTGATTTCTGCTCAAGTCCCTCAATTTCAGCCAGAAAATACCTGAAATCACAGAAAAATACACAAACTCATAGTAAAGTCTATAAATGTGAATTTAACACTCTTCTATGTCTCTTCTTTGTCTTTGTTGCTCCTCCCTCATTGCTTTTTGATCTTCTCTTATTTCATGAAGGATGATGGAATGCTCTTGATGTTCCACCCTTAGTTGCTTCCAATAATTGTGTGGAAGAAAATGTATCCCCTGAGGTATCTCAGGAATCTCTTGATTTGCAGTCAAATGTTCTACCACAAAGCTATAGACCCTTGATGGAAGCTTTTCTCTTCCCTTTCCTCTTTCTAGAGGTTTCTCTGGCCTTAGGTGCCATCAATGGTTATGGAAAAACAAAAAAGCTATGCTTTTACCACACCAAACTTAGAATGTTGCTCGCCCTCGAGCAAAAGAAGAAAGAATAGAAGAAGAAGAAGAAGATATGGAGGAGATGGATGGATGTGTGTATTCGGCCATATGGGTGGGATTGGGTGGGAGAGAGATGTTGAATTTTGAAGGTAGTGGGTGTATGGATGTGAGTGGTAAATGGAAAACAGAAGGGATGATCATGAATGGAAAGAGAGATGATGAGGTAGGTGGGGATCCTCAGATCCTGAGATGATCCTGTGGGTTTCTTCTGCTGTTTTTGATTCCGTTTTCAATTTTTATATTTATTTTGTGACTCCACATGATCATGAACCTATAAAGACATATAACTAAGAAAAATATAGTTAGATAAAAATTGGGTTGCCTCCCAACAAGCACTTATTTAATGTCAATAGCTTGACAGTGGGCTCTCATGCAGCCTCACAGATGTTCAGAGCATTGTTGAGACTCTCCAACACCAAACTTAGAGTTTGGATATGGGAGTTCAACACCAAACTTAGAGTTTGGTTGTGGCCTCCCAACACCAAACTTAGAGTTTGACTGTGGGGGCTTTGTTTGACTCTGTTTTGAGAAAAGCTTTTTCTGCTTCCTCTCCAAACGCCGCACGGTCTTTGCCAGTAGTGCCATCCTCCCCGCTGGCTGTACAACTCTTTCTTCAAAAAAAGGGGGGTAACAACAAGAAAACATTCTCACTCACCGGCCTAAACGACGAGCAAACACTCGAACGTGAGAGCAAGGGATCACCCAACGAATGCACTTGTTGTCTGCGTTGGTGAATGGAAGCCCCTCTATCAAGCAAGAGATCCCATCCCTCAAACTCGGGTTCCGCAGTTTTTTTGTCTTGCAGAGAGAGATCCTTGAGTTGTAAACACAAGGTTGTCCTCATTCACTTGAAGGATTAATTCTCCTCTGTCCACATCAATCACAGCTCTTGCTGTGGCCAGGAAAGGTCTTCCTAGGATGATGGATTCATCCTCTTCCTTTCCAGTATCCAGGACTATGAAATCAGCAGGGATGTAAAGGCCTTCAACCTTTACTAACACGTCCTCTACTTGTCCATAAGCCTGTTTTCTTGAATTGTCTGCCATCTCTATTGAGATTTTAGCAGCCTGCACCCCATAGATTCCCAGTTTCTCTATTACAGAGAGGGGCATGAGGTTTATCCCTGAACCAAGGTCACATAGAGCCTTAAAGATCATGGTGCCTATAGTACAAGGTATTATGAACTTTCCAGGATCCTGTCTCTTCTGAGGCAATGTCAGTTGATCCAGATCACTTAGTTCATTGATGAACAAGGGAGGTTCATCTTCCCAAGTATCAATGCCAAATAATTTGGCATTGAGCCTCATGATTGCACCAAGGAACTTGGCAGCTTGCTCTTTAGTAACATCCTCATTCTCTTCAGAAGAGGAATAGTCATCAGAGCTCATGAAGGGCATAAGGAGGTTCAATGGAATCTCTATGGTCTCTAGATGAGCCTCAGAGTCCTTTGGTTCCTCAGAGGGAAGCTCCTTATTGGTCACTGGACGTCCCAGGAGGTCTTCCTCCTTGGGATTCATGTCCTCCTCTCCTTCTTTGGGTTCGTCCATGGTGCTTATGTCAATGGCCTTGCACTCTCCTTTTGGATTCTCTTCTATATTGCTTGGGAGAGTACTAGGAGGGATTTCAGTGATCCTTTTACTCAGCTGGCCCACTTGTACTTCTAGATTTCTAATGGAAGACCTTGTTTTATTCATGAAACTTACAGTGGCCTTAGATAGATCAGAAACTAAGTTTGCTAAGCTAGATGGATTCTGCTCAGAATTCTCTGTCTGTTGCTGAGTGGATGATGGAAAAGGCTTGCTATTCTTAAACCTGTTTCTTCCACCATTATTAAAGCCTTGTTGAGGCTTTTGATCCTTCCATGTTCGGATTTTTTGTGAGTGAGGGAGAGATGTTAGTAGATGAATAAACAAATAGAAGGAGATGAGAGAGAAGAGAATTTTCGAAAATTATTTTGAAAAAAGAGTTAGTGATTTTCGAAAATAGTTTTTGAAAAAGGTTAGTAATTTTCGAAAAATAAAAATATAAAATAATTAGTTAATTAAAAAGAAATTTTGAAAAAAGGGGGGAGATATTTTCGAAAATGAGAGAGAGAGTTAGTTAGGTAGTTTTGAAAAAGATAAGAAACAAACAAAAAGTTAGTTAGTTAGTTGAAACAAATTTTGAAAATCAATTTTGAAAAGATAAGAAGTTAGGAAGTTAGAAAAGATATTTTGAAATCAAATTTTTGAAAAAGATAAGATAAGAAGATATTTTTGAAAAGATATGATAGAAATTAGTTTTTGAAAAAAGATTTGATTTTTAAAATCACAATTAATGACTTGATTCATAAGAAATCACAAGATATGATTCTAGAACTTAAAGTTTGAATCTTTCTTAACAAGCAAGTAACAATCTTGAAATTTTTGAATCAAAACATTAATTGTTATTGTTATTTTCGAAAATTATAATATAAAATTAAGAAAAAGATTTTTGAAAAATATTTTTGGAATTTTCGAAAATAACTAAGAAATTTGAAAAAGATTTTATTTTTGAAAAATATTTTGAAAAAGATAAGATTTTCAAATTGAAAATTTGATTTGACTCATAAGAAACAACTTGATTTTAAAAATTTTTGAAAAAGTCAATCCAAATTTTCGAATTTGATGAGAGAAAAAGGGAAAGATAATTTTTTTTTTTATTTTTTGAATTTTTATGATGAGAGAGCAAAACAAGAAAAATGATGCAATGCATGAAAGTTATGGATCAAAACAATGAATGCATGCACGAATGCTATGAATGTCAAGATGAACACCAAGAACACTATGAATGTCAAGATGAACACCAAGAACATATTTTTGAAAAATTTTTAATGCAGAGAAAACATGCAAGACACCAAACTTAGAATTCTTTAATGCTTAGACACTAAGAATTCAAGAATGCATATGAAAAACAAGAAAAGACACAAAACATGCAAATGCAAAGATCAAACAAGAAGACTTACCAAGAACAACTTGAAGATCATGAAGAACACTATGGATGTATGAAAATTTTTGAAAAATGCAAGATGCACATGCAATTGACACCAAACTTATAACATGACACATAACTCAAACAAGAAACACAAAAATTATTTTTGATTTTTATGATTTTATGATTTTTTTTTGTATTTTTTCGAAAATTATTATGAAAAAGAAAAATAAGGATTCAAAATTTTTAATATGAATTCCAGGAATCTTATGCTCTAAAGCTCCAATCAAAGGGTCAGGCATGGCTTAATAGCCAGCCAAGCTTTAGTATGTAACTCAGACATGACACGCCCAACATACTCATTCCCAAAGGAATTAGACATGGCTTTACAGCCAGCCAGGCTTCAACATGCTTCACGAAACACTAGAATTCATTCTTAAAAATTCTGAAGAAAAATATATTTTTTTGAAAACATTTTTTTTTCGAAAATAGATGAGAAATTTTTGAAAGATTTTTGAAAAATTTTTGAAAGGAAAACAAAAAGAAAATTACCTAATCTGAGCAACAGGATGAACCGTCAGTTGTCCAAACTCGAACAATCCCCGGCAACGGCGCCAAAAACTTAGTACGCGGAATCGTGATTACACTTTAATTATGTAAAATTCATTGCTCTTTCTTTCCCTGGAAATGGCGCCAAAAAACATGATGCCAAGACCATGGTTCACAACTCCGTGTAACTAACCAGCAAGTGCACTGGGTCGTCCAAGTAATACCTTACGTTAGTAAGGGTCGAATCCCACGGAGATTGTTGGTATGAAGCAAGCTATAGTCACCTTGCAAATCTCAGTTAGGCTGATATAAATTGATAATGGTGTTTTCGAATAATAATTAATAGAATAGGGATAGAAATACTTATATAATTCATTGGTGAGAATTTCAGATAAGCGAATGGAGATGCTTTCGTTCCTCTGAACCTCTGCTTTCCTGTTATCTTCATCCAATCAGTCTTACTCCTTTCCATGGCTGGCTTTATGTGATACATCACCACTGTCAATGGCTACTTTCGGTCATCTCTCGGGAAAATGATCCAATGCCCTGTCACGGCACGGCTAATCGTCTGGAGGTATCACCCTTATCAATGGCTTCATCTTATCCTCTCAGTGAAAATGGTCAACGCACCCTGTCACGGCACGGCTATTCATCTGTCGGTTCTCGATCATGTTGGAATATGATTTACTATCGTTTTGCGTCTGTCACTAACGCCCTGCAATCGCGAGTTAGGAGCTCGTCACAGTCATTCATTCATTGAATCCTACTCGGAATAACACAGACAAGGTTTAGACTTTCCGGATTCTCTTGAATGCCGCCATCACTCTAGCTTACACCACGAAGATTATGGTTAGGAGATCTAAGAGATACTCATTCAGTCGAAGGTAGAACAGAAGTGGTTGTCAGGCACGCATTCATAGGGAATGATGATGATTGTCACGTTCATCACATTCAGATTGAAGTACAAATGAATATCTTGGAAGCGAAACAAGATGAATTGAATAGAAAACAGTAGTACTTTGCATTAATCTTTGAGGAACAGCAGAGCTCCAAATCATATTGACTTGCTGAGTCAATATTTTGTTCTGAGCCAATATGGAATTCAGAGTATCAATCTCAAGAACTCCCTTCTTCATAGGCGTCCCATTACTCACAGGATTCCTTTCAA
>NC_029793.2:82011530-82011756 GCF_000816755.2 Arachis ipaensis | reverse complement strand
TTTCTGGCGGTCAACTCTGGTTTTGGATCCTTTTCTGGCGCTGGACGCCAGAATTGGGCAGAGAGCTGGTGTTGAACGCCAGTTTTCGTCATCTATTCTTGGCCAAAGTATGGACTATTATATATTGTTTGAAAGCCCTGGATGTCTACTTTCCAACGCAATTGGAAACGCGCCATTTCGAGTTCTGTAGCTCCAGAAAATCCATTTTGAGTGCAGGGAGGTCTGA
>NC_029793.2:82003978-82011404 GCF_000816755.2 Arachis ipaensis | reverse complement strand
GAATAGAAGAAGAAGAAGAAGAAGATATGGAGGAGATAGATGGATGTGTGTATTCGGCCATATGGGTGGGATTGGGTGGGAGAGAGATGTTGAATTTTGAAGGTAGTAGGTGTATGGATGTGAGTGGTAAATGGAAAACAGAAGGGATGATCATGAATGGAAAGAGAGATGATAAGGTAGGTGGGGATCCTCAGATCCTGAGATGATCCTGTGGGTTCCACAGATCCTGAGATGATCCTGTGGGGTCCAAAGATCCTGAGGTGTCAAGGCATCTACATCCCTGCACCAATTTAGGCATGTAAAATGCCCTTGCACACAACTCTGGGCGTTCAGCGCCAGGTTGGTGCCCATTTTGGGCGTTCAACGCCCATTTGTTGCCATTTCTGGCGTTGAACGCCAGAACCATGCTTGTTTAGAGCGTTCAGCGCCAGGATGCTGCCCATTTTGGGCGTTCAGCGCCAGAACCATGCTCTGTTCTGGCGTTGAACACCAGGCAGATGCTTCCACCAGGGTGTGATTTTTCTTCTGCTGTTTTTTATTCCGTTTTCAATTTTTATATTTATTTTGTGACTCCACATGATCATGAACCTATAAAGATATATAACTAAGAAAAATATAGTTAGATAAAAATTGGGTTGCCTCCCAACAAGCACTTCTTTAATGTCAATAGCTTGACAGTGGGCTCTCATGGAGCCTCACAGATGTTCAGAGCATTGTTGAGACTCTCCAACACCAAACTTAGAGTTTGGATATGGGAGTTCAACACCAAACTTAGAGTTTGGTTGTGGCCTCCCAACACCAAACTTAGAGTTTGACTGTGGGGGCTATGTTTGACTCTGTTTTGAGAAGCAAGAATTCAGTTAAGAATTGAAAAGGATCTTCAGATGGAAGTCCATGAAACTTGCAGTTCTGCTGCATCAGAGAAACTAATTGAGGTTTCAGCTCAAAATTGTTTGCTCCAATAGCAGAAATGGAGATGCTTCTTCCATGTAAATTGGAATTAGGTGCAGTGAAGTCACCAAGCATTCTCCTTGCATTATTATTATTTTCAGCTGCCATCTTCTTTTCCTGTTTGATAATTTCTGACAGGTGCTTGCTGGTTTGTTGTAATTCAGCTTCTCTTAGTTTCCTCTTCAGAGTCCTTTCAGGTTCTGGATCTGCTTTAACAAGAAAATTCTTGTCCTTGCTCCTGCTCATATGACAAAGAAGAGGGCACAGAAAAATAATAATAATAGAGATCCTCTTTTTTTTTTGTGAGTGAGAGAGAGATGTTAGTAGATGAATAAACAAATAGAAGGAGATGAGAGAGAAGAGAATTTTCGAAAATTATTTTGAAAAAAGAGTTAGTGATTTTCGAAAATAGTTTTTGAAAAAGGTTAGTAATTTTCGAAAAATAAAAATTTAAAATAATTAGTTAATTAAAAAGAAATTTTGAAAAAAGGGGGGAGATATTTTCGAAAATGAGAGAGAGAGTTAATTAGGTAGTTTTGAAAAAGATGAGAAACAAACAAAAAGTTAGTTAGTTAGTAGAAACAAATTTTCAAAATCAATTTTGAAAAGATAAGAAGTTAGGAAGTTAGAAAAGATATTTTGAAATCAAATTTTTGAAAAAGATAAGATAAGAAGATATTTTTGAAAAGATATGATTGAAATTAATTTTGAAAAAGAGATTTGATTTTTAAAATCACAATTAATGACTTGATTCATAAGAAATCACAAGATATGATTCTAGAACTTAAAGTTTGAATCTTTCTTAACAAGCAAGTAAAGATCTTGAAATTTTTGAATCAAAACATTAATTGTTATTGTTATTTTTGAAAATTATAATATAAAATTAAGAAAAAGAATTTTGAAAAATATTTTTGGAATTTTCGAAAATAACTAAGAAATTTGAAAAAGATTTGATTTTTGAAAAAGATTTTGAAAAAGATAAGATTTTCAAATTGAAAATTTGATTTGACTCATAAGAAACAACTTGATTTTAAAAATTTTTGAAAAAGTCAATCCAAATTTTCGAATTTGATGAGAGAAAAAGGGAAAGATAATTTTTTTTTTTTTATTTTTTGAATTTTTATGATGAGAGAGAAAAACAAGAAAAATGATGCAATGCATGAAAGTTATGGATCAAAACAATGAATGCATGCACGAATGCTATGAATGTCAAGATGAACACCAAGAACATATTTTTGAAAAATTTTTAATGCAGAGAAAACATGCAAGACACCAAACTTAGAATTCTTTAATGCTTAGACACTAAGAATTCAAGAATGCATATGAAAAACAAGAAAAGACACAAAACATGCAAATGCAAAGATCAAACAAGAAGACTTACCAAGAACAACTTGAAGATCATGAAGAACACTATGGATGTATGAAAATTTTTGAAAAATGCAAGATGCACATGCAATTGACACCAAACTTATAACATGACACATGACTCAAACAAGAAACACAAAAATTATTTTTGATTTTTATGAATTTATGATTTTTTTTTTGTATTTTTTCGAAAATTATTATGAAAAAGAAAAATAAGGATTCAAAATTTTTAATATGAATTCCAGGAATCTTATGCTCTAAAGCTCCAATCAAAGGGCCAGGCATGGCTTAATAGCCAGCCAAGCTTTAGTATGTAACTCAGACATGACACGCCCAACATACTCATTCCCAAAGGAATTAGACATGGCTTTACAGCCAGCCAGGCTTCAACATGCTTCACGAAACACTAGAATTCATTCTTAAAAATTCTGAAGAAAAATATATTTTTTTGAAAACATTTTTTTTTTCGAAAACAGATGAGAAATTTTTGAAAGATTTTTGAAAAATTTTTGAAAGGAAAACAAAAAGAAAATTACCTAATCTGAGCAACAAGATGAACCGTCAGTTGTCCAAACTCGAACAATCCCCGGCAACGGCGCAAAAAACTTGGTACGCGGAATCGTGATTACACTTTAATTATGTAAAATTCATTGCTCTTTCTTTCCCTGGAAATGGCGCCAAAAAACATGATGCCAAGACCATGGTTCACAACTCCGTGTAACTAACCAGCAAGTGCACTGGGTCGTCCAAGTAATACCTTACGTTAGTAAGGGTCGAATCCCAAGGAGATTGTTAGTATGAAGCAAGCTATGGTCACCTTGCAAATCTCAGTTAGGCAGATATAAATTGATAATGGTGTTTTCGAATAATAATTAATAGAATAGGGATAGAAATACTTATATAATTCATTGGTGAGAATTTCAGATAAGCGAATGGAGATGCTTTCGTTCCTCTGAACCTCTGCTTTCCTGCTATCTTCATCCAATCAGTCTTACTCCTTTCCATGGCTGGCTTTATGTGATACATCACCACTGTCAATGGCTACTTTCGGTCATCTCTCGGGAAAATGATCCAATGCCCTGTCACGGCACGGCTAATCGTCTGGAGGTATCACCCTTGTCAATGGCTTCATCTTATCCTCTCAGTGAAAATGGTCAACGCACCGTGTCACGGCACGGCTATTCATCTATCGGTTCTCGATCATGCTGGAATAGGATTTACTATCCTTTTGCGTCTGTCACTAACGCCCTGCAATCGCGAGTTAGGAGCTCGTCACAGTCATTCATTCATTGAATCCTACTCGGAATACCACAGACAAGGTTTAGACTTTCTGGATTCTCTTGAATGCCGCCATCATTCTAGCTTAGACCACGAAGATTCTGGTTAGGAGATCTAAGAGATACTCATTCAGTCGAAGGTAGAACAAAAGTGGTTGTCAGGCACGCGTTCATAGGGAATGATGATGATTGTCACGTTCATCACATTCAGATTGAAGTACGAATGAATATCTTGGAAGCGAAACAAGATGAATTGAATAGAAAACAGTAGTACTTTGCATTAATCTTTGAGGAACAGCAGAGCTCCACACCTTAATCTATGGAGTGTAGAAACTCTACCGTTGAAAATACATAAGTGAAAGGTCCAGGCATGGCCGAGATGGCCAGCCCCCTAAAACATGATCAATAGTCTCCTAAGATGAACAATGGATTAAAAACTGAGACCAAAGATGGTCAAAAAGACTAGTAAAATGTCCTATTTATAATAAACTAGCTACTAGGGTTTACATGAGTAAGTAATTGATGCATAAATCCACTTCCGGGGCCCACTTGGTGTGTGCTTGGGCTGAGATTTAGCTTTTCACGTGCAGAGGCCATTTTTGGAGTTGAACGCCAGGTTTTGATCCATTTCTGGCGTTCAACTCTGGTTTTGGATCCTTTTCTGGCGCTGGACGCCAGAATTGGGCAGAGAGCTGGTGTTGAACGCCAGTTTGCGTCGTCTATTCTTGGCCAAAGTATGGACTATTATATATTTCTGGAAAGCCCAGGATGTCTACTTTCCAACGCAATTGGAAGCGCGCCATGTTGAGTTTTGTAGCTCCAGAAAATCCATTTTGAGTGCAGGGAGGTCAGAATCCAACAGCATCAGCAGTCCTTCTTCAACCTCTGAATCTGATTTCTGCTCAAGTCCCTCAATTTCAGCCAGAAAATACCTGAAATCACAGAAAAACACACAAACTCATAGTAAAGTCTAGAAATGTGAATTTAACATAAAAACTAATGAAAACATCCCTAAAAGTAACTAGATTCTACTAAAAACATACTAAAAACAATGCCAAAAAGCGTATAAATTATCTGCTCATCATTAGGGCAGGATTTTATTCCTTTAGGCCCTCCTATCCACTGATGCTCAAAGCCTTGGGATCCTTTTTATTTCCCTTGCCTTTTGGTTTTAAGGGATATTGGCTTTTTCTGCTTGCTTTTTCTTTTTCTTATTATATTTTTTTTTCGCCTATTTTTTTTTTCTACAAGCTTTGTTCTTTGCTGCTTTTTCTTGCTTCAAGAATTATTTTTATGATTTTTCAGATTATCAAATAACATGTCTCCTAGTCATCATTCTTTCAAGAGCCAACATATTTAACATTCTTAAACAATAACTTCAAAAGACATATGCACTGTTCAAGCATACATTCAGAAAACAAGAAGCATTGTCACCACATCAATATAATTAAACTAAGTTCAAGGATAAATTCGAAACTCATGTACTTCTTGTTCTTTTAAATTAAAACAGTTTTTATTTAAGAGAGGTGATGGATTCATAGGACATTCATAACTTTAAGACATAGTTACTAACTACTAATGATCATGTAATGAAGACACAAACATAGATAAGCACTTAACATAGAAAACGAAAAACAGAAGAAATAAGAGCAAGGAATGAATCCACCTTAGTGATGGTGGCGTTTCGTTCTTGAGGGGCCAATGACGTCCTTGAGCTCTTCTATGTCTCTTCTTTGTCTTTGTTGCTCCTCCCTCATTGCTTTTTGATCTTCTCTTATTTCATGAAAGATGATGGAATGCTCTTGATGTTCCACCCTTAGTTGCTTCCAATAATTGTGTGGAAGAAAATGTATCCCCTGAGGTATCTCAGGGATCTCTTGATTTGCAGTCAAATGTTCTACCACTGAGCTATAGACCCTTGATGGAAGCTTTTGTCTTCCCTTTCCTCTTTCTAGAGGTTTCTCTGGCCTTAGGTGCCATCAATGGTTATGGAAAAACAAAAAAGCTATGCTTTTACCACACCAAACTTAGAATGTTGCTCGCCCTCGAGCAAAAGAAGAAAGAATAGAAGAAGAAGAAGAAGATATGGAGGAGATGGATGGATGTGTGTATTCGGCCATATGGGTGGGATTGGGTGGGAGAGAGATGTTGAATTTTGAAGGTAGTGGGTGTATGGATGTGAGTGGTAAATGGAAAACAGAAGGGATGATCATGAATTAATAAGAGAGATGATGAGGTAGGTAGGGATCCTCAGATCCTGAGATGATCCTGTGGGGTCCACAGATCCTGAGGTGTCAAGGCATTTACATCCCTGCACCAATTTAGGCATGTAAAATGCCCTTGCACACAACTCTGGGCGTTCAGCGCCAGGTTGGTGCCCATTTTGGGCGTTCAACACCCATTTATTGCCATTTCTGGCGTTGAACGCCAGAACCATGCTTGTTCTGGGCTTTTAGCGCCAGGATGCTGCCCATTTTGGGCGTTCAGCGCCAGAACCATGCTCTGTTCTGGCGTTGAACGCCAGGCAGATGCTTCCTCCAGGTTGTGATTTTTCTTCTGCTGTTTTTGATTCTGTTTTCAATTTTTATATTTATTTTGTGACTCCATATGATCATGAACCTATAAAGACATATAACTAAGAAAAATATAGTTAGATAAAAATTGGGTTGCCTCCCAACAAGCGCTTCTTTAATGTCAATAGCTTGACAGTGGGCTCTCATGGAGCCTCACAGATGTTCAGAGCATTGTTGAGACTCTCCAACACCAAACTTAGAGTTTGGATATGGGAGTTCAACACCAAACTTAGAGTTTGGTTGTGGCCTCCCAACACCAAACTTAGAGTTTGACTGTGGGGGCTTTGTTTGACTCTGTTTTGAGAAAAGCTTTTTCTGCTTCCTCTCCATGGATGCAAAGAGAGATCCTTGAGTTGTAAACACAAGGTTGTCCTCATTCACTTGAAGGATTAATTCTCCTCTGTCCACATCAATCACAGCTCTTGCTGTGGCCAGGAAAGGTCTTCCTAGGATGATGGATTCATCCTCTTCCTTTCCAGTATCCAGGACTATGAAATCAGCAGGGATGTAAAGGCCTTCAACCTTTACTAACACGTCCTCTACTTGTCCATAAGCCTGTTTTCTTGAATTGTCTGCCATCTCTATTGAGATTTTAGCAGCTTGCACCCCATAGATTCCCAGTTTCTCTATTACAGAGATGGGCATGAGGTTTATCCCTGAACCAAGGTCACAAAGAGCCTTAAAGATCATGGTGCCTATAGTACAAGGTATTATGAACTTTCCAGGATTCTGTCTCTTCTGAGGCAATGTCAGTGTCTGTTGCTGAGTGGATGATGGAAAAGGCTTGCTATTGCTAAACCTGTTTCTTCCACCATTATTAAAGCCTTGTTGAGGCTTTTGATCCTTCCATGAAAGATTTGGATGATTTCTCCATGATGAGTTATAGGTGTTTCCCTAAGGTTCACCTAAGTAATTCACCTCTGCTATTGCAGGGTTCTCAGGATCATAAGCTTCTTCTTCATAAGAAGCCTCTTGAGTACTGTTGGATGCAGCTTGCATTCCATTCAGACTCTGAGAAATCATATTGACTTGCTGAGTCAATATTTTGTTCTGAGCCAATATGGCATTCAGAGTATCAATCTCAAGAACTCCCTTCTTCATAGGCGTCCCATTACTCACAGGATTCCTTTCAGAAGTGTACATGAACTGGTTATTTGCAACCATCTCAATGAGTTCTTGAGCTTCTGCAGGCGTTTTCTTTAGGTGAATGGATCCACCTGCAGAAGTATCCAATGACATCTTAGATAACTCAGACAGACA
>NC_029793.2:81989670-82003813 GCF_000816755.2 Arachis ipaensis | reverse complement strand
CGTGTAACTAACCAGCAAGTGCACTGGGTCGTCCAAGTAATACCTTACGTGAGTAAGGGTCGAATCCCACGGAGATTGTTGGTATGAAGCAAGCTATGGTCACCTTGCTAATCTCAGTTAGGCAGATATAAATTGATAATGGTGTTTTCGAATAATAATTAATAGAATAGGGATAGAAATACTTATAGAATTCATTGGTGAGAATTTCAGATAAGCGAATGGAGATGCTTTCGTTCCTCTGAACCTCTGCTTTCCTGCTATCTTCATCCAATCAGTCTTACTCCTTTCCATGGCTGGCTTTATGTGATACATCACCACTGTCAATGGCTACTTTCGGTCATCTCTCGGGAAAATGATCCAATGCCCTGTCACGGCACGGCTAACCGTCTGGAGGTATCACCCTTGTCAATGGCTTCATCTTATTCTCTTAGTGAAAATGGTCAACGCACCCTGTCACGGCACGGCTATTCATCTGTCGGTTCTCGATCATGCTGGAATAGGATTTACTATCCTTTTGCGTCTGTCACTAACGCCCTGCAATCGCGAGTTAGGAGCTCGTCACAGTCATTCATTTATTGAATCCTACTCGGAATACCACAGACAAGGTTTAGACTTTCCGGATTCTCTTGAATGCCACCATCATTCTAGCTTACACCACGAAGATTCTGGTTAGGAGATCTAAGAGATACTCATTCAGTCGAAGGTAGAACGGAAGTGGTTGTCAGGCACGCGTTCATAGGGAATGATGATGATTGTCACGTTCATCACATTCAGATTGAAGTATGAATGAATATCTTGGAAGCGAAACAAGATGAATTGAATAGAAAACAGTAGTACTTTGCATTAATCTTTGAGGAACAGCAGAGCTCCACACCTTAATCTATGGAGTGTAGAAACTCTACCGTTGAAAATACATAAGTGAAAGGTCCAGGCATGGCCGAGATGGCTAGCCCCCTAAAACGTGATCAATAGTCTCCTAAGATGAACAATGGATTAAAAACTGAGACCAAAGATGGTCAAAAAGACTAGTAAAATGTCCTATTTATAATAAACTAGCTACTAGGGTTTACATGAGTAAGTAATTGATGCATAAATCCACTTCCGGGGCCCACTTGGTGTGTGCTTGGGCTGAGCTTTAGCTTTTCACGTGCAGAGGCCATTTGTGGAGTTGAACGCCAGGTTTTGATCCATTTCTGGCGTTCAACTCTGGTTTTGGATCCTTTTCTGGCGCTGGACGCCAGAATTGGGCAGAGAGCTGGCGTTGAACGCCAGTTTGCGTCATCTATTCTTGGCCAAAGTATAGACTATTATATATTGCTGGAAAGCCCTGGATGTCTAATTTTCAACGCAATTAGAAGCGCGCCATTTCGAGTTCTGTAGCTCAAGAAAATCCATTTTTAGTGCAGGGAGGTCAGAATCCAACAGCATCAGCAGTCCTTCTTTAACCTCTGAATCTGATTTCTGCTCAAGTCCCTCAATTTCAGCCAGAAAATACCTGAAATCACAGAAAAACACACAAACTCATAGTAAAGTCCAGAAATGTGAATTTAACATAAAAACTAATGAAAACATCCCTAAAAGTAACTAGATCCTACTAAAAACATACTAAAAATAATGCCAAAAAGCGTATAAATTATCCGCTCATCAATCATCAATGTTCCAACCGGGTGGCAAGCAATCTGAATTCTCAATGGAGTACCCAAACAACTTCCTAGACCCATTCAATCGAGCTCTACATCAATCCTTGCACTTCAACTTGGAGCGTGCAACCATATTGAACCTTTCATGACAACTCCCACCATTAACCATCTTCCTCTTACTCTTAAAGCTACAAAGAGCTCTAAGTTGCCCATCCGTCTCAAGCAAAGTATACTCAAGTGGGCTAATTAAGTTTAGAAATGAAAGATTTACCCACTTGAATGAAGTAATGGATAGTGATGGCTTTGGGGGAGAGGTCTCCAACAACTTTGGCAAGGTGATTTCCAGCTCCATTCCCTTGAGCTCTTCCCTGACAACTTCCACCTCTTTGCAAGCCTTTTCAACTTCAACCGCTTCCTCTTGGTAGCTTTCTTCCAATTCAATCTCTTCTTCATTGCCTACCAAGGGCATGGGAGGCTGTGCTTCTTCTTCTTTAATCTCCATCTCTTGATCAACCTCTGCAAAGTCTTCAACCATGATATGTCTTGGAGGTTGTACACCCTCCTCAACATCAACATTAAACACCTTGGAAGAGGCTCTATGACTGGACTTTCCCATGGAGGTTCCGCATCTCCCAAGTCTTCAACCACTTCCTCTTCTGTGATAATTTCGGCTTTCTCCACTTGCTCTAATACAAAATCAAACTCCTCCTTGATGTCTTCCTTCACTAATTCTTCAACCACTCCTTCGCCTTCAAGGGTCTCTACTACCTTCACCTGTAGGGCCTCCTCTAGCTTCTTATGAAGTATGAATTCGCTAAGATGATCCCTTCTCTCTTGTTCTATGTCAATAACATAGTTGGGATCATGTTACTCTTGGATTGATGGATGTGGGTGCTCTTCCATGGAGGGTGGTGATGGGATGGAGAGATCATTATGTGGTTGAAAAGGAAGTGTACTAGAGCTTGATGGTCGATTGTTGGGGGTATTCAATGATCCAATCTGTGAGGCGAGAGCTTATAAAGTAGAGGTCATACCGTTTAAGGTAGAGTTAAGTGTGTTCTAAATGGTCTTTTGTCTTTGGTGAATAGCACTAAGAGTGTTGTTATCCAAAGGAGGTTGGGGTGGATAGGAGGGTTCATTTGTTGGGAGAAAGGGTTCATGATAGGAAGGTGGTTCATCTTGATAAGGATATGGAGATGGTGTATATTGAGGTGGTGGTTCTAAGTATGGCTCGTAAGGCTCTTGGTATGGTGGGTAAGGATTAGGGTCATATGGGGGTGTCTGGTGGTAAGGGGCTTGTGAGTATGGGGGTTCAAAACTATGTTGAGGAGGAGGTTCATAGGCGTATGGTGGTGGTTGTTGATAATCAAAAGAGTGCTCACCATAGCCATTATCTTGGTATGCCTCTTGGAATGGCTCTTGGTCATGGTATGTTGGTGGAAGTTGTTGCCAAGAGGGTTGATCAAATCCTTGTGGCTCCTCCCAACCTTGATTGTTCCAACCTTGATGCATATTCTCATTGTAGCCTCCATTCCCTACAACATAATTTGAACTAAACTCATAGCCAAAAGGGTAAAAATTCATAGTAGTTAAAGAAAATAAAAAACAGAAACTAGTAAAAATAAGCAACTAAGTCCTAAACAAACAAAAACTAACAAACAAGCAAAAAGAAAATATTTACAATAACCAATAACAAGGTACACGTTTGCAATTCCCCGGCAACGGCGCAATTTTGCTGAACGGATTTTTGCTAGTAAATAATTCACAAATAAATTATCGTTGCAAGTATATTTTCTAAACTAACAATAATTCTTTCATACAAAAACTTGTTTGTCACTTAAGCAAACCCAATAAAAATAAACCGAGTATTTAAACCTCGGGTCGTCTCTCAAGGAATTGCAGGGAAGTGTGTTATTATTGGTTATGGGTTTTTTTCTGAGAATTTTTAGAGTTGGAGAATGGAAAAATAAATGATTATAAATTAAAGCAATGAAAATAAACAAGAGATTTTATGTAATTAAATTAAAAAGCCTTGGCTAGGAGAAGATTATTTGGAAGTTCTATCCTTGTTGGATTTCTCAAGATTAATAGTAATAGGTTGTTGTTTCTACTTAGTTATCCTTTATTAAATAAAAAAAAGTCAAGTTGGGAGCCAAATCTATTCACAAGTCCTAATCCTCTCCCTTGGGAAGGATTAGCGTTAGTGGCCAGAGAGCCAATCACAAATTAACTCTTGAGCCTTCTAACTCAAGGGTCTCTAAATATTAATCAACTCCAAAGCCAAGTTGGAAGCCTACTCCATTGACATGGATGCCAATTTTTCATGCATGTAAGGGGAGTAGAACGAAACCATGATAATTGGAATTGAATTGAGATAATCAAGCAAATAAAAAAATTTAATAGAAAAATACTCTTTGCATTAATAAATTAATAAGGGAGGATAATAAATTAAAGTAATAGAATAAATAAAAGTATAAGAAAACTAAATTAAAGGAACATTGAACTTGGAATTGGGAAGAAATAAACCTAAAACTAAGAGAAATCCTAACCTAGAGAGAGGAGAGAGCCTTTCTCTCTCTAGAAACTACATCTAAACCTAACTAATGTGTGAATAATGGAAAGTGTGAAAGTGTGAATGGATTCCCCCACTCTGTAGCCTCTAATCTTTGTGTTTTGGGCTGAAATCTGGGTCAAAAATAGCCCAGAAATTGCCCCCAGCGATTTCTAATACGTCTAGCACGTCACTCTGTCATGCGTACGCGTGGATTGAACTTTCGCCAGGTCACGCGTACGCGTGATCCACACGTGCGGGTTGCTTTACAGCATGGCAACTATGGAAAATTATATATCATTTCGAAGCCTCGAATGTTAGCTTTCTAACACAACTGAAACCGCCTCATTTGGACCTCTGTAGCTCAAGATATGATCGATTGAGTGCGAAGAGGTCAGGTCTGACAGCTTAACAATTCCTTCAGTTTTCTTGTATTCCTTCCACTTTTGCATGCTTCCTTTCCATCCTCTAAGCCATTCCTGCCCTATAAACCTTGAAAACACTTAACACACATATCAAAGCATCAAATGGTAATAAGAGAGGATTAAACATAGCAAAATTAAGGTCAAAGAAGCATGTTTTCAATCATAGCACAAAATCAGGAAGGAAAATGTAAAACATGTGATTTCTATGAATAAGTGTGAGAATAGTGGATAAAATCCACTCAATGAAGTACAAAATGTACCCCGAAATAGTGGTGCATCACCTGTGCATAGGTTAAAATTTTTGCAGAGTTGTGCAAGCGCACATACCAGAAATCACAAAATTCTGCAACTTTGCAGAATTTCAGATTTTTACACCAATCTTTGATTGATCATAACTTCCTTTAGAAAATTCCAAATTTTACAACCTTTATATTGATTCAAAGAGTTTTCAATAAACTTTAATTCTAAATAAGTTTCAATCAATTTTGAAGACCAAGGCAAAAGTTATGATCAGACAAAATTCACCAAAATTTCCCTTTTACCAAAATCACAATTTCCACAATTTTCCAAAATCTTCAAACCACATTCAACCAAAGCAATACCAAACCCCCATTTTGAACATAATCTACCCTCTTGGGTCACAATCTACCATTCCTATCAAATTTTCCACCACACTTCATCATTCTCAACCTTACTTATCAAGTATACAACATATCAAACATATTCCCACCAACACATTCACAAATCCCCATTTGATCAATATCAATCTTCATCATTAAACTCATTCATGCTCCATATTAATGATCAAAATTGCACATTCATACAAGTTCATCATACGTCACATCCCAACATCATTATTTAACAACATTCACAACATCAACAACCATATCAATTCAACCCTATCCGATAGGTCACTGGCCTAAGTGTCCATGAATATTATATACTACATAGAGAAAACCGAAACTATACCTTGGCCGATTCCATAAATGCACCAAAACTCCAATTTAGCACAATCAAGCTCTCAACCATAATCCAAGCTTCCAAAATAACTCCAACAAGCACCAACAAGCTCCAATAGCTCCCGAACTCACAATATTCAAGCTATATATGCATAAACCATCACAAATCAACCTAGGGCTTGTCATAAATAAAATTTCACAAGAGTTCAATGCCTTTTACCATTCCCAATAGCTTTGAAAGCAAAAATCCAATGCTAAGCAAGGATTAGGGTGAACCTAAGCATCCAAAATCGCAAAGTTTTCTCAAGATCATCACTCATCAAACTCGAAATCCTAGGGCAGCATAAGGGAAAAAGAATTTTGAGAAACTTACCACAAGGCTTAGATAGAATTGACGAGCTCAGCGAGAGCTTCGCGTAGCTGCTGACGGCACGCGAATCGGAAAAAGCACATTTTCTAACTCAGAAAAACCTACTTAGTCCAAAAATCATATTTAAATCCTCAAATTCTCGCTCTAACTTTTCAAAATATAAATTGGACAATATTAATTACTTAATTAAATGATTAGTTAAGCTCGGGTCTTACATAAAAGATGTTAATTTAAAATTAAAATATACAAAGATAAACGAAATTAAGCTAAAGAGTGCTGAAATCCACTTTGGGCCCACTTTGGTCTTGTGCTTCGTCCATGCCTGGCGTTCAACTTGCAGTATGGGCGTTGAATGCTAGTTAGGGGGTGAGTGCGTGCTCCCTTGGTCCCTTGGTGGCGTTGTACGCCAGTCTTGGGCATTCAATGCTGGGCTTTGATCCTTCTTGGGCGTTGAACTCAGATGTGGACGTTCAACGCCAATTAGGGGCAGTGATCTGGAAGAGAAGTATAGACTCTTATATATTGCTGGAAAGCTCTGAAAGTTAGCTTTCCAATTCCATTGAGAACGCGTCAATTAGATCTCTGGAGCTCAATATGTGCTCGTTAGAATGCATGAAGGTCAGGATTTGACAGGATCTACTATCCTTTCTTCATCTCTGAACAAGACTTTGCCAATCTTGCTAATTTCGCCCAAAAATCACCTAAAATCATAGAAAAAATACAAAAATTCAAAGTAGCATCCAAATATGAAATTTTTCACTAAAACATACTAAAACATAATAAAATTAATAAAATCTAACTAAAAACGCTATGAAAATGCTATGAAAAGTGTATAAGATATCCACTTATCATTTAGATTATAATTTTTCACCTAAAAATTGGCCGATTGGTCAGACGACCTCCCTACATTTAAAAGTTAGCACCGTCCTCAGTACATTCAAAGTTGAGCAAGGGGGGTACGGCGACTACACGGATTGCCACCTTCAGCTAGTGGATTAACCGGCTACTACGTGACCTTTCTTCTGCTTTCCTTTTTGCTTATGGTTAATCATACTAAAATATAGAAAACAAGATAGTAAGACAAGTAAATGCAAAAGCAAGGAAGAATAGATTGTCAGAATGAGGTAAGAATCACTAAAATGAAGTGAATGCATCAATGTATGACATAGATGAAAATAGTGAGTGAATTCTAAGTTGCTCACGGTCTAGAACTCACACACTAGAATTTAAAAGATATGTCACAACTACACAAAAGAAGTATGTACTTCACTCATTTTAGTGTACTTGAGATACTTCAAAGAAAACTTGTACCTTAAGATAAACAAACAAGCAATAAAGAAGCATGAAAGCACTCAAGCAATAATCAAGCAATTGTGAAATAGATATTGAATGGACATTGGTTAATGTGCAAGAGAATTCAATGAAATAAATGAAATATGGAACTCGTACATCAAATAATGACACACTTTGAATTTGATTTTTGCATCACCTAATTGACATAAAGCGGAAAATATGGGTGCTAACAGAGAGATATAAGGTGAGATCAATCATATAGCAAGCACGAGTGCTATGCAACTTAAGAAAAGAGAGATATAAGGTGATATCAATTACATAACAAGCATGGTCCATAAAGCTTAAAAAGATAAAAAATATGTCTCTCGGTAAGCTTACGATCCAATTTCACAATTCCACAATCTTAATGCATGAACTAGGTGACGTAAATAAAGACCATTCATAAACAAGGATCACCTAACAAAAAATGCATCAACAACATACAATTTCCTAATAATGGATAGTGAACTCAAATTACATGGTGGCTAGTGATGAGCGGATAATTTATACGCTTTTTGGCATTGTTTTTAGTATATTTTTAGTAGGATCTAGTTACTTTTAGGGATGTTTTTATTAGTTTTTATGTTAAATTCACATTTCTGGACTTTACTATGAGTTTGTGTGTTTTTCTGTGATTTCAGGTATTTTCTGATTGAAATTGAGAGACTTGAGCAAAAATCAAATTCAGAGGTTGAAGAAGGACTGCTGATGCTGTTGGATTCTGACCTCCCTGCACTCAAAGTGGATTTTCTGGAGCTACAGAACTCCAAATGGTGCTCTCTCAATGGCGTTGGAAAGTAGACATACAGGACTTTCCAGCAATATATAATAGTCTATACTTTGCCCAAGTGTAGACGACGCAAAGGGCGTTGAACGCCATTTCTACGCTGCAGTCTGGAGTTAAACGCCAGAAACACGTCACAAACCAGAGTTGAACGCCAAAAACACATTACAACTTGGTGTTCAACTCCAAAAGAAGCCTCTGCACGTGTAAACTTCAAGCTCAGCCCAAGCACACACCAAGTGGGCCCCGGAAGTGAATTTCTGCATCAATTACTTACTTCTGTAAATCCTAGTAGCTAGTCTAGTATAAATAGGACTTTTTACTATTGTATTTACATCTTCGGATCATCTTGGGACGTCTAGTTCTTAGATCATGGAGGGCTGGCCACGCATTGGACCATTTTCACTGAGAGGACAGGATGTAGCCATTGACAACGGTGATGCCTAACATACAGCTTACCATAGAAAGGAGTAGGACTGATTGGATGAAGACAGCAGAAAAGCAGAGGTTCAGAGGAACGAAAGCATCTCTATACGCTTATCTGAAATTCTCACCAATGAATTACATAAGTATCTCTATCCTATTTTATGTTTTATTTACTATTATTATTCGAAAACTCCATAACCATTCAATATCCGCCTGACTGAGATTTACAAGATGACCATAGCTTGCTTCATACCAACAATCTCCGTAGGATCTACCCTTACTCACGTAAGGTTTTATTACTTGGACGACCCAGTGCACTTGCTGGTTAGTTGTATCGAAATTGTGACGAATTCTGAATTAAGACTAGAGCACCAAGTTTTTGGAGCCATTACCAGGGATCACAATTTTGTGCACCAGCTAGCTACAACATGCAATCTAGAAATCCAAAAACATTCTTGAAGATAATGTCATAAGTACTTGGCATGTGCAAAATTAAGAATGTAGAATTTGGTGCCAAGCAACAAAGTATCACAATCCAACAATGAATAATTCAGCAGCAACAAATAGCAAATCAAATTAATAGTCCAACACCTTTCACCTAACTAACCTATACTAACAAGTTAATCAACTAAAACAAAAATCAAACTAACTAACTAACTAATGTAAATGGTGGTAGATGATGAATGGTGGTGGAAGATGGTGGTTAAAGGAGGGAAAGAATAGAAAAGAAGAGCGAAGAAAAGAAAAAGAGAGAAGAAAAGGTTTGTACGTACGCACCACTGAGCATGCGTACGCACGAATTAGGATGCAGAGAATAAGGCCGCGTACGTGAGCAATTGGTACGTGGGTGGTAGCTTCTGTTTGGCCCGGTCGCATACGCGGCAAGTGGCTGCACATGCAAGATGGTTCAATTTTGGTGTTATGCGTACGCACCATTGAGCATGCGTATGCATGGTTTTTTTTTTAACATAACAAAACTTAAAAATTAAACACAACTTCTCAACTAGATTCAACTATGCAATTAAAAATCAAAATCCCTGATCCAAAATCAAAGTCCAAAAACTATGCAATTCTACCATGCAACTATGCACATTCTAAAACAAATCAAAATCCAAAAATTGGCTAGATTTCTAACATCCACAAATTTATTCAACTATTCCAATCAAACTAAAATCTATCAAATCAATTCAACACTTAAGAGACATATTTACAAAAATGAAATAAAGAAGGGAAGTCGAAAGGTTTTACCATAGTAGGGTGTCTCCCACTTAGCACTTTTGGTTATTGTCCTTAAGTTTGACAATTGATGGGGTTCTTGTCAAGGTGGCTAGTGCTTGAATTCTTTCTTGGATCCCCACCAATGTTTACACTTTCAATAGCCTCCGGGATTCCAAACTAGGCGCACCAAGCTTCCAAGAAATCTCAAGCAAGTAACAAGACCCCAAAGTTGTTGATTCTTACATTGTATTCCGGGGACCCAAACCTTGTTTGTCAACACCCTTTCTTCTTGTTGATCATTACAATTCCAATCGGGTGGCAAGCATATAGAATTCTCGTTCAAACACCAAATCATCCTCCTAGACTCATACAATTTAGCATTCCTCCAACCATGCGACCTAAGCCTTGAGGGTTCAACTTTAATGAGCCTAACATTATTTTGCCAGCCACTACACAACTCTCTCTTACTCTTTAATCCATAAAGAGCTTTAAGTTGACCATCTATTTCAAGCAAACCATATTCAAGTGGGACAATAAAGCTAAGAGATATAAATTTTACCCACTCAAATGATATGATGGACAGTTGCTTAGTGAGAGAGGCTCCAACCGGCTTTGGCAAAGTGATTGGAACTCCCTTTGACTCCTCTTTGATAGCTACCACCCCTTGACATGCTTCTTCAATTACGATTTCTTATTCACTGACTTCTTCTATACATTTCTCATTGCTCAAGTCATGTGTTAGAGGTTGTGTACGGTCCTCCTTATCATCAATTTCACAACACAATAAGGAAGGTTCAACAATCTCAACTAGCACATAAGTTGGTGTGGAATCATCTTCAATAGAGGGGCTTGCTTCTTGCTTAACTCCTTCTAATATTTCATCATTCACAATGTCTTGGAGGTTGTGCACTATCCCCATCAACATCAATTTCAAGCTCAATGGAAGAAGGTTCTACAACTTCCACAAAATCATCAACAACATTAATTGGTGTGGAAGTGTCCTCAAGCTTGGAATCCACCTCATTCTCAACTTCACCTAAGTCTTCAACCACTTCTTCATCTTCAACAATTTCGGCTTTCTCCACTTATTCCAATACAAAAGCCCACTCCTCATTCTCCACTTGAGTTTCCAGTCTCTCTTTCATGCTACGCTCTTCAATTGATTCTCCACATGTATTCATGGGAGTGCTTTGAGTGTCTAAGCGTTGGGAGACTATATTGGTTATTACCTCTTGAAGAATAGTATAAAGCTCCCTTTGCTCTTAAAGAATTGAAATGAGAGTGTCATCCGTTAGGTGTTGGGGTGGATAGGAGGGTTCATTGTTTGGGAGAAAGAGTTCATAATAGGGAGGTGGTTCATATTGGTGAGAATATGGAGGTGGTGTATATAGAGGTGGTGGTTCTTGGGAGTATTGATGTTGGAATTGTGGTGGCTCTAAGTATGGTTCATATGGCTCATATGGTTGTTGGTATGGTGGATATGGGCTAGGAATATAGAAGTGTTTGGTGATATGGGGCTTGTGAGTAAGGAGGTTGAGAACAATGTTGCGGAATAGGTTCATATTGGTGTGCACTATGGGGTGGATTATGATCATTGTTGGATGGACGAAATTGGTATGGATACCATGAGGTCCGTTCATAAGAATGCGACTCCTCCCTCGATTGATTTCCAATCACAGCTCATACCATCATTGAAGCTCTCATTTTCTACAAGATAGTTGTAACCAAACTCATAGCCAAAAGAGTGAGAATTCATAGTGAACAGAGAAAATAAAAAAAAAAGCAAATAAGAAAGAAAGAAATCAAACTCCTACAACTAGCAAAAACTAACAAAGAAGCAAAAGGCAAACACATTCACAAAATCCACATATATACAATAACCAATAACAATCGCACGTTTTCAATTCCCCGGCAATAGCGCCAAAAACTTGACGTAAGAAAATTGTCAGTTAGGAATTTTCACAAAATAATCTCGTCGAAGTATAGCTCCAAACCAACAATCAACCCTCAATCAAAGTTTGATTTGTTTGTCACAAGTGCAAACCAATAAAAATCGAGAGTATTTAAACATCGGGTCATCTCTCAAGGAACTGCAGGGAAGTGTGCATGTTATTGTTGTGAGTTATTTTTGGGGTTTTGGAATGATGAGCAAGAAATGTAAATTGAACTAAGACAATTAAAGACACTAACTAAGAAAGGTCTTAGCAAAGGTTGAGAATTGGAATTCCTATCCTCATTATCGTCCTCAATCGTGATGGTAAATATAGCTTGCTCTCACTTAGTTATCCTCTAACAATTGAAGGAAAGTCAAGTGAGCAAAATTAACTTTAATCCACAAGTCCTAGTCAATTCCTAGTGAAGGACTCGGTTTAGTGGAGTTCAAGCTAACTAGCAACCTTCAATTACCAAACAACGCTAGATTTTGATAATTCAAGAGTCTTCAAGTTACCAACCCAAGTCAAGAATACAAAATTCTACTCTAAAATCCAACCAAACATTTTATCAAATACTTGGAAGGCATAAAATGAAAGCATGGTAAAATAATAAGAATTAATAAAATCTAAGACTAACAATTACAAGATAACAATAACTAAAATTAAAGAAAGCAACAATGATCATGAAAACATAAATTGCATTAAAGAGAATCAAATTAACATGAGTTCATAAAACTAGAAGTAACAAAATAGAGAAATTAACAAGAGAACTAAGAAAATTAAGACAATTCAACAAGGAAAAGTAGCTGAAACTAGATCAAAACAAGAATTAAAACCTAAATCTAATAGAAATTTAACTTAAATCTACCCTAATTCTAGAGAGAAGAGACAGCTGCACTCTCTAGAATATGACATAAAACATGTTCCTAAACTAAAACTAATTGCTCTCCCTTCATCCTTCTTAAATTTGGCTTCAAATAGCTTCAGAAATGAGTTGGATTGAACTTTGAAAGGCTAAAAATCTTGACCCACATGTTGCATTTAATGTAGTCACGCGATTGCATTTGTGGGTACGCATGCCTGACCATGCTAATAAAAATGCAATCGTGCGTACGCATCAATTCCTGTGTGTACGCATGGCTGTAAAAATTGCAATTGTGCATACGCATGAATGCTTGTGCCTACGCATGGTCGTAAAATTCTCCCAACTCTATTTTTTCATGAATGCTTCACTTTTACATGCTTTCTCCTCACTCCGTTAATCCATACTTGCCTTGTAAACTTAAAATCACTCAACAAACATTTCAAGGCATCGAACATAATCAAAGTAAATCAAATTTAGCAAATTAAGAACCTAAAAAGCATGTTTTCACTTTTAGACACAATTTAGGAAGAATCTATAAAACCCTGCTATTTTAGTGAATAAATGTAAGAGAAGTCAATAAAATTCACCCAATCAAAACAAATAAATACCATGAAATGTAGATTTATCAGGAGAATAGAGGGATGGGGAGTGAAATTCAAGAGGCAATAGGAGTGATGAGTGAAAAGTAAGGATGATTTGAGAGGGAGTGATTTCGATAATGAAATTTGAAATTTGAGAGCTGAAAAGTGAGTACATGGAACGGAAGAAAATAAGGCGTGCCAGTGTTATAGAAGTCGAAGAAGGGAAGGAAAAAGGGAAGTTCAGACTTTGTACATTATTTTATGTATACGTATAGTTGTTGGCACTTGACAAATGCAGTATTTCGTTGGTAAAATATCATTTTTCCGATAGGCAAATACTCTCTTCTAAATTGTGCTACGGTTTGATGTTTATTGTTCATTTGTTCGTTTCTTTTATTCCGCAGTATGGAAGCAGTCAACGATGATAAGTCGAACTCTATCCATCATATTCTAATATGCATTTTTTTTTTTTAAATGACCACCAGATATTCCGGGAACATAAACAAGAAATCAGGTGCGGTTAGGAGTTACGGCATTACAAATACGTTTTAAAAGGAAACGGGTAGATTCTGAAAGGGGGGGAAAAATCACTAGACAAACATCTCAGATAAGGTAAAGATTTATTTACTTTGGGTTTGGATACATTAAAATTCAGTGAAGCATGCGCTTCCAATACAGAGTGTTCTACTTGACTCAGCTTGATTCATTTACAGATTCGGGCCTTAGCTCACTTGTGAAGAACACCCTTCCTGGGAAGCTTCGGTTTCTTGTGAGTTTGGCTCTGCCATGCAAACAAAATAAAGGAAACGTTGGACACACAACGGGTTGAAATAAGTGCAAACTCTCAAGTGACAAATCAAATGCATACCTTCTGTTTTTCCAGGGCCTCGAAATCTGTTCTCTCCTTCCACTTACTCTTGCTTAATTTTATCGGCCGATTTCCAACATATTTACCTGAAATCAAGGCATAAATCAGCATTCATTTATCATTGCTTGTGTGTCAATATTCTCATCCCACATGGGCTCAGTGACGAGTATTACATGAGCAATTCATGCAA
>NC_029793.2:81986821-81989658 GCF_000816755.2 Arachis ipaensis | reverse complement strand
AAAAGTGTGTACCTATTTTTAAAGTAGGAAGTCTTCCATCCAAAAGATAAAAGATTAAATTTATAAGGAGTAAACTACCATTTCTACCTATGAAAGTTCAGAACACTGATAAATCTACCTACGAATAAGCAAAACTACTATTTCTACCCATGAAAGATGGACTTTTGCTAACAAAACTACCCGAATCCTAAAAAATTATTTGAAATCCCCAAAATACCCTCTAATATAACCTAATTTTAACTTCTCTTTTTACTCCACAGTACCAGTCACCCAAATCCTTCCTCACTGCCACTATCATCCCCAACCACCACCACCACTAACGTCATCACCATCAAAACCATCCCTTTCTCCTTTTATGCTGCCCTATACACCAGCGAACTCAACGACACTTCTCGCCGTTCATCTTCAAGCCGCGACAATACCATTTGCTGCTTCGAATTCGAAGAGGATGTTTATGTTCGAACCTTGCCTCTTTGCTCACAAACCTTCCATGTTGATTGCATCGATGCTTAGCTTCGTTCCCACACAAACTGCCCTCTCTGCCGCGCTGGGGTTCTGTCTGCCGCTTCGCTGTTTACTCCCATGTTCACCGCCAGGATCCGACCAAGTCTTGACACCGACGAATATGGCTCAAAATCAGCAGGGGAAGTAAGGGATTGGACTCAAAGTTGCAACGAGAAGAATTCGATTCGGTCGAAGGGGAGTGGAGCGTGGTAGATTTCGACGGATTTTAATAGGAACCGGAAACTTAGAATGAATGAAAAGTGAATTGTGAGGTTGAGGATGAAGCACTTGAAGTCGGGTTTGGTTGTTCATATGGTTTTATGGTCGGGAATAGATTTCTGCATCTGAGATTGCGGAGTTTCTTCTTCTACGGGCTCTGGGTTTAATGGAAAATTGGATATCTCCACCATTGTTACACCAATTGAGGCTGTGAATTCTAACTCTGGTCTCTAGGTTTTGTGTATTCAAACTCCGGCTTGCTTAAGTTGGCTAAACTGGGTGTTTCATGATGGGGTGAAGTTTTGAGCTAATAGATGAAGGTTGGGAACAAGTCCGGGAGTAGTAGAGGTGATGATAGCGGTGGTGGTGACGGTGATGGTGGTAATGGTGGTGAAGAGTTTGGGTGGTGGTGGGATTTGAGATTAGAAAAGTGGTGGTGAAGATAAGGGTAATTTAGGAATTTTAGGTAATTTTTTAGCGTTTGGATAATTTTGTTGTGTAGAACCCATATTTCATGGGTACAAATGGTAATTTCCTTCTTCTATGGATAGATATGTCAACGGTTTTAACTTTCGTGGATACAAATGATAGTTTACACATTTATAAGAAACTAAATATATTAGAAGTTTCAAAATTTTCAAAAAAGAAAAATCGACACTTGTTAGGAGAAACCGAACCCCTATTTCATCATAATTAATTAGTGTCATGATTGCATACCTTATAGCAGTGTTATACCATACTGCATATACTAAAACGTCACATAATGTAACTGAAAAACCATATATCATCTAATTTTCAGTTTTTTCATAAGGGTTAGTGATGTAAAAGAAACCAGCAAAATACACATAAGAAGTGGAGAGAAGACATGCATAGAAACAGTCTGCAACTTACGGACCATTCATTTCTTTAAGAGCAGCAGCAAGGTCAGAAGGACTGGCAAAGCTTACAAAACCATAGCCCTTTGTTTTCCCAGTCCGTTTATCTCTGACAACCTAAACCGGATCAAGCAAACCTCAATCAAAAGATTGCATTAGAAATCATGAGTAGGATACATGATGATGAATAAATACTTAATCAGAAAACCACATTTGAAATCATATTGAAACTTCCTGAACCCTCGAATTGTAATTTTTCTTAAAAAAGTTATATACATATATTAAACAATCTGCCAAGTTGGTGGTGTTGGTTTGGATCTGGAATTTCCACCAACTTAATAATATACTGATTGTTCACAAGAGATCTACCAGACAGGGGAAGCCTTGACCAAAAACTGGATTAAAACTTAAGAGACAGTGAATAGCTTGCTCCAAAAAATCCAAATAGGTAAGAATGTACACATCTCAAGTTTTTGAATAAAAGCAATTAAACTTATAAACCCCAGTGGAAGATTCCATGTTCCTGTTATCCAATGAACTTCTCTGAATTTCTACTGACTATAACTCAAAGTTGCAAATCAAATAGAACCTAGCAATTGAATATTATATGTTGACCTTAACTATTCGTAACAAATACTAGTCGGTCAACATGGATCTTACTAACTTTAAGATCTTATGAGAAAAGGAAATCAACAAAAAGAAATGTAGAAAGCAAAAGTCGCAACACTAATTTCCAATGAACTGACTATTCGCATTTAAGAGCATAAACTATGTCACCGTTAAAAAATTTGAATTGTACTTTGATTTGTGGACAATGAGCAATGACGATGAAAGCTGGAGATGACAAGATATCATATCAATTTAATCACAAGAATATCAAATCGAATGTAAATTATGAAGCAAGACCTACCTTAAGGTACAAAAACCATTAACAACTCTGTCACTTCAAACAAAAATCTGAAGACGAAATAGAAAATGCTCACACTAATCCAGTCATTACTGAAAATACAAGAATTTGGAGTCAAAATAGGAGAACCACTTACCCGTGCCATGTTAAAGGAAGGGAAACGTGAAAATGCTTTGGTAAGAACATCGTCATTCACTTCATTACCAAGGTCACCACAAAAGAGCCGATAATCATCTGAAAATTCAAGGCTCAAGCAAATAAGATAAATCTCTAATCCTTATCAAAGTTTATGTGGGGACACATCATTCAGGAGAGAGGGAGAGATTTGTTTT
>NC_029793.2:81976217-81984701 GCF_000816755.2 Arachis ipaensis | reverse complement strand
TCCAGAAGGAAAAAAAGATGAAAAAAAGTCCATTAAATCTAACGCCATATCCCCCATAAAACTAGAAGCTGTGTGACAGAAAAGCTTAAAGATCCTACGCGAATTTAAACTTTAGTTAAACACGAGTTCCACATTCATCATTTCAACACAACATCATATAACCTTGTTTTGACGTAAAATTTACCTTCTCCATTGCATTAATATATCATGTCTACCAGTTTGCTATTGTAATCACATCACACTTTCCTCATAGCCTAGACACCCACCATCTGCTACACTACAATTTAAGAACTCAGAACCCTAAGAAAAACCTTCTAAACCATACATTCAATTCCCATAGCAGAGAATCCAAATAACTTCCTGAAAATCCAAATTAACTATTCAAAAACCTTTCACGACCAAACTCAATAAACATCGACTCAAAATAGTAATAAAAAGCCATGATGATGATGATACCTTCGGGCCACTCAGCAAGAATAGGATCCTCCCATGTTTGACCAGCAGCTTTTCGAGGAACTGCTTTCTTCTTCGCCTCCACCTTGTTCTCCGCCTCGCTGCTCGCAATCGCCGCCTTCACGCTCTCCAGCGCCTCCGGCGTTATTATCTGCGCATCCCTCTCAAACAACTGCTGATGACCGGAGGCGAAGGGATTTGTACGGCTGGAGCCGCATCATAAACCGCAGCGGCGTAATGCGCCGGTGTGGCGGCGGATTGCTGGAGGTGGAAAGGAACGGGGAAGTAGGTAGGGGCGTTGGAATATGTGAAATGCGATTGCGATGCTGAGGAAGACGATGCAGCCATGAAAACGAAAATCTAACGAATCACAGCTTCGAATGGAGCTTTCGAACTGTCACTCAAATGAATTGAGAATTGAAAATGGTGGCGCTTTCGATTTTGAGGTGGTAGTTGCGTTAGGGGTTTCCGATTCCGTTGGACAATGATACTTCTGTGGTGGTTGCTCCAGATTGCTCTGGAAATTTCTTCGGGGTTCTAGGTGGGCCCCTGTTAACATGCAATGGGTTCTAGGTGGGCCCTGCGTTTGTTTACGGCCCATATCCATGGGTTGTTTGTTAAGATACAAATCTTTAATTTTGACATAAAAAAAAATACAAATCTTTGATGGATATACACAATTAATTGGATACAATTTTTTATATTATGATGATTTGCTGCTATAAGGTTGATTTAGATTAAGTTAAGATTATCATATTAGGATTTGTCTTATTTCATATGTAATTAAGCATGTTATTATGCTTCTTGAGTTTGGACGCGGACGGTGGAGGAAGAAGAGGAATGGTGGATGGTGAAGGACATCCATGTGAGAATGAAGAAGAAGCAGAAGAGAAGGGACCCACCGCCACCGTTTTCATAACCCACGGATCCGGCCTCAACACCGGTTGACTCTTCCAAAAGATCTGCATCCTAGGCCATGGCCGCTCCGATAGTGGACGGGTTTGATCTTCTCTGCACCGCATGGAAGTGAAGATGAAGAAGAAGAAGATGAAGGTTGTTGTGGTGAATGAGAAGAAGAAAAAGATGAAGAAGAAAGAAGATATGAGAAGAAGGGTTGTTATGAGAAGAAGAAGATGAAGGTGGGAACTGATGATGATGAAGGGATGGGATTTGGGATGGAGGGTCAGAGAGTAAGAGAAAGGGAATTGGGGGTGGGTTTGGGGAGAGACGAAGAGATGCTGGGTGTGGGGTGGGGTGGGATTTTATTTTTTAATATTATTTTTATTAATAGTTAAGGGTAATTTGGTTAAAAAATATAATTGAAGTAGAAAAGGACGATTTTATAACGTTTTGTAATGTTGGGGATGATTTTAATAACAAAAAAAGGTTGGGGACGATTTTGATTTTCACCTCAAACCTTAGGGACGAAAAAAGTACTTAACCCTTTATAAAAGCTTGTATTCTTTATTACTTTATTTTTAAATCATTTTCACTTATATAAAATTTCATATCCAAATGTTTCTTAGTTATATGTGATTCAGAAAAGTGAAATAAATCTTTAATTCTTTTCTTTAGAGGCCAAAGACACACCTAAATATTTTTACCCAACAGACTACTATCTCTCTTTTCTTTGCATAAATTAGAATCTAAGAGCAAATCCTAAATTCAATCTGCCTCAACTTCCATCACCTTCATACACCAGTAAACACAATCAAATCAAGAAATCAAAACTCACACAAGCACATGCACATAGCACATAATCAGATAAAACACATAAGTGCAACACAACAATAAAATGCACACCAAAATAATTTAAGTAAATGCATATAATGCATGCCTGTCCTACTATCTGTGAGCTCACGTTTCGGTTATATTGCCAAACCTGACACATCTGGTAGCTACCCTAGACATACTCTCTCTGTCATTCATCCCTAAGACGAACATCCCATACTTATCACAAGTTGGTTTTAAAGGGAGAGTGCCCTATCACCTTTTCTTGGAGGCAGCACTACCCGGGAGAATTGATGAATCCATATTTCATGGTATTTATTTGCTCTAATTGGGTGGATTTCATTGACTTTTCTTTCATTTATTCATTGAAATAGCATAGTTTCATGATTTCTTCTTAAATTGTGCTTAAAAGTGAAAACATGCTTTTTAGGCCCTAAAATTACTAAATTTTATTCACTTTAATTTCATTTGATGCATTGATGTGTTTGTTGAGTGATTTAAGGTTTTGAAGGCAAATATGGATTAAAGAAGTGAGGAAAGAAAAGCATGCAAAATGGGAGAATTCAAGAAATGAAGGATTTGTAAAGCTGTCAAACCTGACCTCTCGGTACTAAATTTATCATAACTTGAGCGACAGAGGCTCAAATGAGGCAGTTTCAGTGGCATTGAAAAGCTAACATCCGAGGCTTCAAAATGATATGCATATATCTATAGTGGACATGAGTTTAAGTGTGCGTACGCACACAATGTGTGGGTACGCACGAGTCAATATTTAGCAAGTGTGCATACGCACAAACTTGTGCATACGCACAAGTCCTGGCACGTGGGGTTCATTAATTGCAACTCATTGGCAGTGAATTCTGGACCTCCAAAACCCAGTCCAACTCATTTATAAAGCTATTTCAAGCCAAATTCAAGAGGAAACAAAGGGGGGGAGCAATTAGGTTTAGCTTAGTATCATGTTGTAGGGTATTTTCTAGAGAGAGAAGATCCTTCTTCTCTCTAAAAATTAGGATTATTAGTTTAATTTCTCTTTAATTTCTCTTTTTAATTCTTGTTTTCATTTAGTTTCTTTTACCTTTCTTTGTTCTATTGCCTTAATCTTCTTAGTTTATCTTGTTAATTTCTCATTTTGGTTACTTTTTATGTTGATGAACTCTTGTTAATTTCTATTTCATTTAATGCAATTTATGTTTTCATGTTATTATTGCTCTCTTTAATTGTTGTTTATTAATTTCTTGTATTTGGTAGCTTTAGAATTTATTTTTGTTGTAATATAATATGCTTTTATTTTTATGCACACCAAGTATTTCATAAAATGTTTGGTTTAGTTTTAGTGTAGTTTTTCACACTCTTGGCTTGGAATTGAGGACTTTGGTAACTTTGAGCCATTGATGTCCATTCTTGACTGATAGATTAGGGTAGTTAGTTGATTTGGTTTCCATTGACGCTAGTCTTTCACTAAGTTAATTAGTGAGTTGACTAGGACTTATGGATTGAGATTAATTATGCCTATTTGACTTATCCTCGATGTTAAGATTGACTCTTCATAATCATCATAGGTTTGTGGTCAATGGCTAGGATAGGTAACCTTAACTCTCAATCCTTGCCAAGAGGTTTCTTAGCATTTGAATTTCCCTTTTTCTTAATTAATTGCTTTGAGTTTTAATTTCCTTGTATGCTTACTTATTTTCTTGCATTTTAATTTCTTGTCTCTTGCCATCAAACTCCATTTCCTCATAGCCAATAATTGAATACTCTATTGTAATTCCTAGGGAGAACAACCCGAAATTTCAAACTCCCGGTTATTTTGGGTTAATTGTGACATCTTTTGATTTAAACTTTGGTGTTGGTCAATTATTGGTTTTGAACTATACTTACAACGGAGAAATTCTATTTTGTTAAATTCCAAACCCACTTTATGAATCCATCAAGAATACCTAGCCACCCTTATGATTAAAGAGACTGTGATTCAACAAGAAAGGAAATCTTCAACCTAACTCGTGCATACCACAGTTTGAAAATTGAATCGAAGGGACTCCTCAACTTTCTACCCAATTTTCTGATACAACAAAGAGAAGGAATCAACCTCACTTGTCCATCGCAACACTGAACAAGCAGGACAAAATCAAAAGCCTTGCTAAGTGTAGGTGTCTCATCAGTAATGCAACCAGGACAAAACTCACGTCCTTGCCAATCAATAATCACATTTCAATCATAATCATGCAAGAGGGACAAAACCTCCATCCTTGCAAATACCATCACCAATCATAATCATCATCAACCATAATCATTATTGCACATAATCATCATCAACCGAAACCATCATTCAGATCATAATCATTACTAATCGTATCATCAATAACATAATCATAATCATCATTCATAATCTCTTATATATTTTAACTTAATCATAATTATCATCATAAGTCTCATATAAATCTCACTTTTTATTGTAAGCCTCTAATCAAATCTAATGTCTCACTATCAATATCATAACCAATGTAATTTTCATTGTAACGACGATCTAGTTTTTGGTGAAACAAACTTTTTCCTGAAGAAATAGAATTTTTTCTAAAGTTCAGTAAAGCAGGTACCTCTACTACGTAGTCAAGCACCTTTACTGCACAAGCAAGCACCTCACCATGCAGGCAACTCCCAATGCAATAGAAAATTGAGTTCTCAGGCCACTTCGGCAGAAAATTTCAAAATTATAAGAATTACGGTTTAGCTCACTGTAACTGCCTGATTTTCAGCGAAACGAGACTTTTTCCTGAAGAAATAAAATTTTTTCAAAAGTTCAGTGAAGCAAGAACCTCTACTGCACAGGCATTGCATCATCAAGTACCTCGCAACATCATCAATTACTAAACCAGTAGAAAACTACGTTTTGGAGCTACTTTGGCTGGGAATTTCAAAAATTCGAGAATCACGGTTAAGCTCGTCTCGACGAGCCAGACCAAAAAATTGAAAAAACAAAAATAATAATATTATTTTATTAATTTACCTTCTTGAGTTAAACTAGAGATAAGTTTAATATTATAATAACAGCCAAAATCTATCGGTACAAACTAATACCGGCGCTCTCCGATGAACTTAGCTATGCTAATGTATCATTATAGATCTTTTATCTCCGATATAATCATATCATTAATATCATTTATACCAGTAGCTCATATGTTTACTCTAGGAGTATAATTACTTGTGATCTAATACATCTAGCTTTAGTAATTATCTCCTTAGTAACATTTTATTAATTAATTTAGTGATTAACCATCCTAGGAATTTGGCCAGCCTTGATTTCAGCCACCTCCTACTTTCTTTCTCTTTTTCATATGTGACTTTGAGAAAGAAAATCAAGAAAGAAAAAGCTAGAAACTCCATAGCCACCAAGCTTTTAAGGTTCGACTATCTCCTTCCAAAAAACTCCCACAAAAATTTTAAATCGATTAAAGTGTTCTTCAACTCTTGTTCCTCTTCACAACCATGTTAGATTTGTCAACGTAAGTTAAGATATTTTTGTAGTAATCCTCTCTTAAAGGTTTGGCCATGGCTAAACCATGGAAGAACTTGATATTTTTTATGTTCTTTCTTAGGAACTCTTGCGTAGAAGTCTCAAGGAGCAAGAATCTATTAATTTTAGGGATAGAACAAAGCAGTGGCTTGACACTCAGCCCAAGGAGAGCTTGGATACTTGGAATAAGGGAATAAGGTGGTCAACAAATTTCTGACCAAGTTCTTTCCTCCTCAGCAACTGACTAAGCTGAGGACCGATGTTCAGACCTTCAAGCAAAGAGATAGTGAATCCCTCTATGAAGCCTGGGAGAGGTATAAATTGATGCTTAGGAAGTGTCCTCCGGATATGTTCTTAGACTGGATTTAATTACAAATCTTGTATGATGGAGTTTCTAAGACCCCTAAGATGTTTTTGGATAATTCTGCAGGGGAATCCCGTCACATGAAGAAGACTCCTGAAGAGGCTTATGATCTAATTGAGACAATATTTATATTCTTCTGAGAGGACCTTTGTGAAGAAAGGAGTTATAGAGTTGGATGCATTGGATGCTCTTCTTAGAACAAGGCTTTGTCTCAGAAAATGAGTGTTATTACTCAACACTTGAGTGGGATGCAAGTTTCAGCTGTTAATACTCAAGATGCTCTTTATGACATGAGTGGTGGCTTCACCGAAGGTGAGACTTATGATTATGCTCACTTCCCTCCTGAATAGGTTAATTTTATGGGGAATGCTCCTAGAAATCCCAATAATGATCCATATTCCAAGACCTTTAATCAGGGGTGGAGAAATCACCCAAACTTTGGATGGAGAGATCAACCTTAGAGGCAGCGGAATGTCAATAATTCTTAGGGCAATTTTAATCTGAACAATTTCAATAACTGCCAGTTCCAGTCCTCTCAACCATAACAACCACAAGCTCAGCCTTGAGAAGCTATTATTGCAGAATTCTCCAAAAATCAACATAGTTTTATGCTGGAAACTAGAGCTTCACTCAGGAACTTGAAGATGCAAGTGGGTCAGTTGAGCAAGCAAGTACCTGAGAGGCCTCTTAATACTCTTCCTAGTGATACAATAGTGGATCCAAGAGAAGAGTGCAAGGCCATTCACTTGAGAAGTGGTAAAGTAGCAAGTTCTGAGACCAAGGTTGATGAGGTGCCGGTTGAAAAAGAAGCTTCGGAGGAGAAAAAGGAGGAGGTAGAACACGCCCCTCCCAAGCATGCAGACAACCCCTTTTCGGTCACTCTTGATTCACATCCAATGCTGCCTAAGGCTCCTAAATACAAGTCAAAGATGTCATATCCTCAGAGGCTTCAAAAGGAGACTAAGGACAAGCAGTTTTCAAAGTTCTTGAAAATTTTTAGAACGTTACAAATTAATATTCCTTTTGCTGAGGTTTTGGAGCAAATACCTATCTATGTTAAATTCATGAAGGAGTTATTGTTAAAGAAGAAGCCTTTAAAGGGAGATGAGACAGTGGTCCTGACTAAGAAATGTAGTGCCATAATTCAAAGTAACTTGCCAAGGAAGATGCCAGATCTAAGGAGCTTTCAAATTCCATGCACCATTGGGAGCACTACCTTTGAGAAAGCCCTATGTGATCTGGGTGCAAGCATAAATTTAATGTCATTGTGTGTGATGAAGAAGTTACAAATCAAAAAGGAACAACCAACAAGGATAGAATTACAAATGGCAGATAAATCCTTCAAGCATGCACATAGAATAGTGGAGAATATTTTGGTCTAAGTGGGTAAGTGCTTCCTCCCAATAGATTTTGTAATTCTTGACATTAGGGAAGATGAAAACGCCTCCATAATCCTAAGAAGACCATTTCTAGGCACTGGGAGAGCTCCGATTGATGTAAAAAAAGGTGAATTAGTACTTAGAGTGCATAATGAGGAATTGGCCTTTCATGTCTTCAAAATTATGTATTTATTAGGAAGAGAGGAAAAGTGCATGCAGGCTGAGCTTATTGTTCCAAACCTTCAAGAACCTCCTGATAATACACAATGAGGTTTACAATTTCCACTGACATCAAACCTAAGTTTGGTGTTGGGTGTCCGTCATCCACCAATAATCCATATCCTTAGATTTTCTATTTATTTTGAATTTATTTAGTTTGTTTTAATTTCTTATAGTTTTTTTTTCTTCCTCCTTTTTATGTGTGTTTTGGTCATGTAGAGTGTTTAAAACAGGAACAGGTGCAATCAGAAGGAATTTCAGACCACCTTGGAGGACTGAGTTCGACCAAGGTGGCACCAAACTTGAGAATCTCAAGTTTGGCGCTGCAAATCCTTCAAATTGGAGGAATCACCACTGGAGGGATGGCGCCAAACTTGGATTGCCAAGTTTGGCGCCAACATGCACGCATTCCTTAGAGAACTTTGCTGGAAGGGTGGCGCCAAACTTGGAAATCTAGAGTTTAGCGCCATATATGCATCATTGAGAGAATTTCTTGCGGGGTGGGTGGTGCCAAACTTGGTGTTCCTTAAGTTTGGCGCCCAAAAAAATTTAAATTTTAATCTTTCTTGCCCTTTTATCATTCTCGGTTTCTTTTGAAATATTTTTGTTTTTACTCCTCCATGCGTTTTTTATGTCCCTCCTCATTTTTAGTTTTCTTTGCTTGAGGACAAGCAAAATTTTAAGTTTAGTATTGTAGAACACACTTTCTGTTTATCTTATCATCAATGGCACCAAAAAAAAGTGAATCACCTTCATGAAAGAGCACAACTTGGAATGAGATGGCCACCGTGATAACTAAGGTGGTTCAGTTCTTTTTTTTTTTT
>NC_029793.2:81947951-81976135 GCF_000816755.2 Arachis ipaensis | reverse complement strand
CTCTATCTGTTGCATGATCTTTAGTATTTTTGGTTTCTTAGGTTTTAGTTTAATTCAGTTGTTTTTAATTTGAAAAGATGTCTCATCCGTCACTCACTGAGCTTGAATCTAAAAAGAAAAAGAAAAGAAGTGATGTCATGCATGAGAAATTAGGTTTATATTTAAGAGTAGTCTTGTTTACTTAAATGTGTTAGTGTTATCTGTTACTTTGAATGCATGCTATGAACAATACATATTTGAATTTAGATCAAGGATATTGATGCATGAGAAACATGAATTTAGAGAACTATTATGAATTGAAAATTCTTTCAATTAAACAAGAAATTGATCCTTGAAGCAAAAGAAACAGCAAAAAGAAAAAGAAAATAAAAGGCAAGGTCCAAAACTCTGAGCATCAATGGCTGGGAAGGTCAAGTATGATTAAAAGCTCAAAGAGTTATTTTTCTAACCATATGCTTGTGGTGTGAATGTGTCAAGTAAATCTTGAGATAGAACACTTAGTGTCAAATCCAAGTACAATAAAGAGTATGTAAAAGGCTCTGGGCACCACTGACTGAAAAAAGTTCAATAGAAAAGATCCAAACTCAAAGAGTCCCGCAGTTAAGTGCTTCTGGTATTTCTGTGTCAAGTAAAGATTGGGACAAAATATTTAGAGTCATGGCTAGGCTCAAGGTGTAAAGCACCAAAGAAAAGAAAAGAAAAGAAAATGATGTGTTCAAGGATTAATCCGAAGTTAAAAGGCAAGAGAATTCATAATACTATTCAGATTCTAACTCTGAATGAAATTAACATTCTTGAGCTTCAAAGGATAGTGAGAGGCGAAAACTATTCATGGTCACAGTGTTTTAACCACACTCAGAAGATAGACAGGAGCTTAATTGAATACTCAACTCTTATGCAAATTCACATCTCAGGTTTATACTATTTTCAGTTGCTTGAGGACAAGCAACAATTCAAGTTTGGTGTTGTGATGCGTGAGCATCTTTCTTATCTTTTCCTAGTAATTTGCATGTGAATTGGTTGAATTAAATTAAAATTTAGGAGTTTTAAGCCACCATGAATGCTACTTTGAATTATTTTGCAATTTGATTTATTACAGGTGGCATTTGGGCGAGTTGGACAGAGTTCGTGTAGAAGAAAAGCAAGAAAGTGGATGATGTTGTCAACCCTNNGCGATATTGGAAAGTTAACTTTTAGAACTTTCCAACAATATATAATAGTCTATACTTTTTTTTCTGGAATCACAGCGCCAAACTTCATCCAACCCAAGTTTGGTGCCAGACTCATAATACGCCACATTTGATGCGGCCTTAGTGGCGCCAAACTTGATATACATCAAGTTTGGCGCTAGGAACTCATAAAGCTCTTATTGGATGCAATCATAGTGGTGCCAAACTTGAAAATTCCCATGTTTGGCGCCAGACTCTTGGCCTAAGAGAACTCTCACGTAATCTTGAGGATTGATGAGCGGATAATTTATACCCTTTTTGGTATTATTTTTAGGTAGTTTTTAGCATGTTTTAGTTACTTTTTATTATATTTTTATTAGTTTTATGCAAAAATTATATTTCTAGACTTTACTATGAGTTTGTGTGTTTTTCTGTAATTTCAGGTATTTTCTGGCTGAAATTGAGGGACGTGAGCAAAAATCTGATTCAGAGGCTGAGAAAGGACTGCAGATGCTGTTGGAATCTGACCCTCCTGCACTCGAAGTAGATTTTCTAGAGCTACAGAAGTCCAATTGGCGCGCTCTCAATTGAGTTGGAAAGTAGACATCTTGGGATTTCCGTCAGTATATAATAGTCCATACTTTGCCTGAGATTTGATGGCCTAAACTGGCATTTAAACGCCCACCAGAGACTCTTTTCTGGCGTTTAACTCCAAGAATGGCCTATGCACGTGAAAGTTTCAAAGCTCAGCCCAAACACTCACCAAGTGGGCCCCAGAAGTGGATTTCTACACTATCTGCACTTAGTTACTTATTTTCTGTAAACCTAAGTTACTAGTTTAGTATAAAAACTACTTTTAGAGATTCATTTTGTAACTCATGATATTTTACATCTCATACTGTAATTTCTACGGCATGAGTCTCTAAACCCCATAGGTGGGGGTGAGGATCTCTACTGTGTCTCAATGGATTAATGCAATTACTATTGTTTTCTATTCAATCACGCTTGATTCTGTTCTAAGATACTCATTCGTACTTCAATATAGAGAATATGATGATTCGTGACACTCATCATCATTCTCAAATTTATGAACGCGTGCCTGACAACCACTCCCGTTCTACCTGAGCTCAACGTAGTCATTGGGCGACAGCTTGAGTGCGTATCTCTTGGGTCTCTAATCCATGGACCGAGTCCGTGAGATTAGAACCTTCGTGGTAGAGGCTAGAACCAATTGGCAGCATTCCTGAGATTCGAAAAGTCTAAACTTTGTCCGTGGTATTCCGAGTAGGATCTGGAATGGGATAACTGTGACGAGCTTCAAACTCACAAATGTTGGGCACAGTGACAGTGTGCAAAAGGATAGAGAGATCCTATTCCGACACAAGTGAGAACCGACAGATGATTAGCCGTGCGGTAGCTGTACCTGGTATTTTTCATCCGAGACGAGAGATCCGACAGTTGATTAGCCGTACAGAAACCGTGCCTGGTATTTTTCATCCGAGAAGATGAATGGTAGCCATTGACAACGGTGATCCACCAACATATAGCTTGCCATTGAAGGAAGCCATGCGTGTTTGGAGAAGAAGACAGTAGGAAAGCAGAGATTCAGACGACAGAGCATCTCCGGAACCTCAACCTGTTCCTCATTACTGAATCACAAGTACCATTTATTTCATGTTATTTACTTTTCATAAAAAAAAAAATCATTTTTATCATTAATCTCCTGACTAAGATTTACAAGATAACCATAGCTTGCTTCAAGCCGACAATCTCCGTGGGATCGACCCTTACTCACGTAAGGTATTACTTGGACGACGCAATGCACTTGCTGGTTAGTTGTGCGGAGTTGTAAAAAGTGTAATCACAATTTCGTGCACCAATGATTTTGTTTGATTTAATTAGGTTTAGATTTTATTTTTTTTTTAAATTAAGCAAAGATATTTTAAGTTTTAGAAAATATATTTTATATTTATTAGGATTAGATATAAAAGGGAAAATATTCACCTTTTCGGTCTCTTTTCTCTTACGCACCTCATTCTATAGTTCTCAAATTTGGAGAATCCTAGTTTTCTCTCTGAGCAATGAGCAACTAAACCTCCACTGTTAAGGTTAGGAGCATTGTTTATTCTATGGATTAATACTATTACTCTTCTATTTTAATTAATGTATTGATTTCAAATTTCATGGATTTGTTTTCGTTCTTCATCTTAAGGATTTAGGTAGATCGAAGAATAACCTTTATTCTAATTGTGTTCATGCTAAATCTTGGAAAAGTAATTTACTTGAACAACAGCTTCAAAATAATTTTTCCTAAATCATTAATTATCTGGACTTAATGGGATACGTGACATATAATCCTCTTATATATGTGTAATTAGCAATGTTCTGAAAATTGGTTCAAACTGGCTGGTCGAACCGTGAACTGTTGACAAATATGGTTCAGACAGAAGGTAAAACCGACAGATTTAGAAATCTGAGTTGGACCGACAAACTGGCCGGGAACCAGTCTATCGAACCGAACTGTGACCCGGCCGATTTTTGAAATTGGCTGGCAAAACACTGCATTTTGCATGTTGAAGAAAGGGGCAAAGGGGATTGATGACAAGTCATCTTATGCTAGTTTTACAAGCATTTTTCATTTGTTTCATTAGGTTTTATGCACTTTCTTGCACAATAAGTAAGTGATTGGAGTGGATTTTCATGATTATTTTGAATCAATCAAACATCATTTATTTTGCACAAAATCATAAGGTTTATGCTAGAATTAATTGATTTTATGAATGATGCAAAGATCTTATAATTTTGGTGAGACTTTGATTGCCTGTTTGGTTGCTTGTAGGTGAAGAAATGAAGAGAAAGGGGAAGCAATCAGGGAAGCGTTACGTTCAAAAAGGAAGTGCCACGCTCAATAGCAAACAAGGCTAGCATTCACTTCCAAAGTGAGCGTGGCGCTCACTAAGTCACCTTTTTCGTGACTTTCTAGTTGGGAGGCCATCCTACTCACTAAGCAACGCTCGAATAGCTAACTGGGTGCTCACTAAAGGAGTGCTAGTGAAGAAATATGCACACCAAAGAAGCACCAAAGAGCCAGCGCTCAATGAGTGAACGTAGCGTTCACTAAGGGAGCGCTAGTAGAAGGAGTGCGCACGTGAGGGGGCTCACCAAGGGAGTGAGCACAACACTCAATTCATGCACGGAATGCTCCATTGGAAGGAGCTAGAATGCACCCCAACTCACTTTCATTCAAGGCCAACCCAAAGGCCCATTCCAAGTGCTTAATGCCTTAATGACTGAAAATAGAAAGTGTATAAAGAGGAGCAAGTTTGATTTGAGAAAGGAGGACTTGGGAGCATATTTTATTTTTCCTTTCTAGAATTTTAGAATTTGAGGAGTTGGGGTCAGATCTAAGTTTGCTTTCTGTGTTCATTTTTCTTTTCTTTTGCAACTTCTATTTTCTGTTTTGGGTTTTGAACTCAGATTGAAGAACTCCACTGAAATTCTTCATCTGAGAATCATCTATTACTTTTCCTTTTTATAGTTCTAAGAATTGGAAATTGGATCTCAATCTTCTTTTCTGTTTTCATTTTATTTCTTCTGCAATTTCTTCTTTACTTTTTGGTCAAGAGAGTAATTGAGATCTAGACTTCCTTGCTGTTTTTGTTACTCTCCTGCAATTGTCAAATTTCTCTTTTAGGATTTCATAATTGAGCTAAGCTTTCTTGCTGTTTTGATTCTCTACAATTTTTCATTTTTGTTTTAGTTCTTTTACAATTTCTCTTCATATTATACTTCTTTAATCCACTGCACTTCTATTTTCTAGTTCAATTTGAATCCCAATACCCAAATCCCCTTACTCTTAATGCAATTTAAGTTTCTTGTCAATTTAGATTCAGCAAATTTCAATACCTTGCACTTTAAGTTTCAGTTATTTACCTTTCTTGCAATTTAAGTTTCAGCTCTTTTACTTTCTTGCACTTTAAGTTTCTGCAATTCACTTCTTCTGCACTTTAAGATTTTGTCAATTTACCTTCTCCCTTTTATTTTCTTGTAATTTTACTTTTGTTAATCAAGTTTCACTCAAATCATCAAATATTCGCTTAACTAAATTCATCACCATACTAAAGTGGCTCAATCCCTCAATCCCCGTGGGATCGACCTCACTCTTCTGAGTTATTACTACTTGATGCGACCCGGGACACTTTTTGGTGAGTTTGTGTGGAATCATTTTTCCTCCATCAAGATTTTGGCGCCGTTGCCGGGGATTGATATAGATTGACAATGATTAAGTAGGGTGATAATCTAGATTAAGCATTTTTCCTTATTTTTGTCAAGCACACTAACTGTTTGAGTTTTTTTAAGTTAACATTAACCTCACTCTAGTAGTAGAGTGAATTACTTTTGGTTTCTGGTTTTGTGTGTGTTTTATGTTAGGAGGAAGAAGAGGTGAATCTACATCTTTCGATTCCGAACCAGAGAGAACACTTTTAAGAAGAAGAAGAGAGGCAAGAGGGAAGGGAGTTATTGGAGAAGAGGAATCAGAAGAAGAGAATCAAGAGATGGAGGATAACCTACCAAATCCACCTGATGGTGTGGCCATTAACAATGGCCAGCCTCAGAGAAAAGTCTTAGCTTCCTACATTATCCCCAACCCAAGGAATTGTGGGAGCAGTATCCTAACACCCAATGTCCATGCCAATAACTTCGAACTCAAACCTCCATTGATTACCTTGGTTCAGAATAATTGTCAATATGGAGGAAGTGTTGCTGAAGATCCAAACCAACACCTCTCTGTATTTTTGAGAATTTGTGACACTGTCAAAACCAATGGAATCCACCCTGACATATACAAGCTTCTTTTATTCCCATTTTCACTGAGAGACAAAGCCTTACATTGGTTAGAAACCTTCCCTAAAGAAAGCATCACCAACTGGGATGATTTGGTTAGCAAATTTCTAGCCAAATTCTATCCACCTCAAAGAGTCATTAAGCTAAAAACTGATGTGCAAACCTTCAGATAGCAAGAAGGAGAATCATTGTATAAAGCTTGGGAGAGGTATAAATTTCTGATCAGAAGGTGTCCAAAAGGAATGTTCAGTGAATGGGTGGCGTTGCAGAATTTCTATGAAGGCTTGTCCTTACCCTCTAGGAAAGCTTTGGATTATTCATCAGGAGGATCTTTGAAAATGATGAAAATTGCTCAAGAGGCACACGATCTTATTGACATGGTGGCCAACAACGAGTATTTCTACTCTTCTGAAAGACAAGCAGCCCCAAAGAAAGGTGTATTTGAATTGGAAGGAGTTGATACAATATTAGCTTAGAACAAACTCATGCACTAGCAACTTCAACAGCAAATTGAGATGATGACAAAGTGAATGGATGGATTACAACTTGCAGCAGTGAGCACAACTAACCAACCATCAGTGGTGTGGGGACGGCAGGAGGAAAGCTATGAAGAGTAGCAGCCTGAATAAGTGCAGTACATACACAATCAAGGTCCTGGGCCAAATGATTTCCATGGAGATACTTACAACTCATCTTGGAGAAACCACCCCAATCTGAAATGAGGAGAAAACCAGAACCAGTAGCCTTGGCAGAGAAACTCAAACTAGAACAATTCCAGAAACACAAACCACTAAAACCATCAAAACACTAACCAAAATCCATACAGAAAACCACAAAACAATCAACCTCAATCCAACTACTATCCACCCAACAACCCATCCACTAACCAAAATAACTATCATCCACCCTCAACATCCCATAATCTACCACAACCACCCCAAGAATCTCAAAGGATCTCCAACTTGGAGATGATGATGGAGAAAATGATCAAACATCAAGAATTGGCCAACAAGAACCATGAAGCTTCATTAAGGAATTTGGAGAAACAAATTGGACAGTTGTCCAAGCAAACAGCAATTGAAAGGCCAACCAATGCATTGCCAAGTGACACTATTCCCAACCCCAAGGAAGAATGCAAGGCCATTCAACTTAGGAGTGGAAAGACATTGGAGAATAACAAAGAAGCAAACAAGAAGCCAGCGGAGGATGATAAGGCTGACAGTAAGAAGAAAGTAACAATTGAAGAAAAGAACCAAGAAGAGCTCAAGGCCAAGGATGAGGAACCACAAGCTTCAAAGAAGGGGAAGCAAGCTAGTGAGGAACACTCACAAGAACAGAGGAAAGAGGTGAAGCCTTACACTCCTCCTCTGCCATACCCTCAAAGACTGCAAAAGGAGCAGAAGGATCAACAATTCCCCAAGTTCTTAGAAGTTTTTAAAAAGCTGGAGATCAACATTCTACTTTCTGAAGCATTGGAGCAAATGCCTTTATATGCTAAATTTCTCAAAGAGCTCATCAACAAAAAGAGAAGCTGGAATGAAAAAGAAACAATATTCCTAACCCAAGACTGCAGTGCAGTAATTCAAAAAGGCATCCCGCCAAAACTCAAAGATCCTGGGAATTTCTTTTTGCCTAGAACCATTAGTAACATATTCATTGATAAGGCATTATGTAATTTGGGATCAAGTATCAACTTAATGCCCTTATCTATGATGAGAAAGTTATCCATAGAAGAAGTGAAACCTATAAGGATGACCTTGCAACTTGCTGACAGATCCATGATAACCCCTAATGGAGTGGTCGAGAATCTCTTAGTCAAGGTGGATAAGTTCATTTTTCCAGCGAACTTTGTGGTTTTAGATTGGATGAAGAGGAAAGTGACTCCATCATACTAGGAAGGCCTTTCCTAGCCACAACAAGGGCCATCATTGATGTAGAAAAGAGGGAAATGACTTTGAGAGCACATGATGAGAATATCATTCTGAATGTCTTCAAGAAAACGCAGCATACTATTGGAAAGAATAGCTGCATGAGAGTTGAAAAAAAAACTTGAACTGGAAGGAAGAAGCCAAGGAGGCATTCATCAGCTCACCTGTGAAGCAAGAGATGGACAGTGGAGAAGAAAAAGAAGGTAATATGAAAAGAGTGAAGAGTTGATCATTGGGAGGAAAATCCCTGACATAAAACCTGCTGCCAAGAAAGAAGGGCCACCAAAGAAAGAAAAAAAGAGCAAGAAAAAGGTTCCAAGAGGATGGAGAAACAAAAGAATACCAACTGAAGGATTCTCAAAAGGGGACAGAGTAAGATTGATCTACCAGCAATTGGAGACAGATCCATAAATTGATGATTATTACATCCTCAATAAGATACTCTCACTGGAGCATATGGAGATTGATCATCAACGCACAGGAAGAAGGCTCACAGTAAGAGGGGACAAACTAAGGCACCACAATCATCAGCCACCCTAACAAGGGAGCAATGTCAAGCTAGTGACATTAAAAGAGCACTTGTTGGGAGGCAACTCAACCAGAGGTAGTTTTCTTTTCCTAAACTATTTCAATAAAAAGGTTAAGTAGACTTATCTGTATTGCAAGGAGCTAAGTTTGGTGTTGCACACCAAAATAATTTAAGGGTGAATGAAGGATGCTAAGTTTGGTGTTCCACCAAAAATCTCATTTAAAAACACATTTCAACCCTTTGCATAAATGGTTACTAGCTCCAAGCAATCAGGGAGACCACTAAACCATTGTCTGTTTTCTAGTTTTTAATTTTATTACTTTTAGCAAAAGCACAAGGTTTCATGTAACTGATGCATCATAGACAGTAGCAAGGGACTAAGTTTGGTATTTTCTCACCAAAGTAAGTTCAAGAACCTACAATAATTCATTTATGCTAACCATCTGCCTAAGTGCTTGGAAAAACAAGCAACTTCCAATAATTGTGTAGAAAAGACACTTAGCATCTTAAAAGAATCATCACCAAGGGGAATGCAAAAGTAAAAGATGATGATGACAAAAGGAAAGTTGCAAGACACTCCTGAGAGGTTGTATTGTCACAAAATTCACTCTGCTTTGAAATAATCTGAATGAGAAGCTGCTGTTTACCTTAATACTTAGTGCAAATAGTGCAAATTTTGATGTCTGTTAAATGTACTAGTGGAAATGCTTGTTATCACTCATCTGCATTAAATTCATGTCTTGTTTCCCTTTTGCATCAATAAGAGAAAATGTTTGAAATAGAAAGTGTTTGTCCAATGTAGTAGGAATTAGAATAAAGACTTGTGGTGGTAATTACTTGATTGGATGATAAGTTTAATAATAAAAGCTGCAGAATAGAATATTCTTTGTACTGTGAACTCATTTGCTATTATAAAACCTTTTATTAATGAACATCCCTGGAAAATGAAGAAAGGTAAGAAGGAAAAAGAAAAGAGAAGTCAAGGACTTTTCAAGCATTTTTCACTTGTTTCATTAGGTTTTATGTACTTTCTTGCACAATAAGTAAGTGATTGGAGTGGATTTTCATGATTATTTTGAATCAATCAAACATCATTTATTTTACACAAAATCATAAGGTTTATGCTAGAATTAATTGATTTTATGAATGATGCAAAGATCTTATAATTTTGGTGAGACTTTGATTGCTTGTTTGGTTGCTTGTAGGTGAAGAAATGAAGAGAAAGGGGAAGCAATCAGGGAAGCATTGCGTTCAAAAAGGAAGCGCCATGCTCAAAAGCAAACAAGGATAGCGTTCACTTCCAAAGTGAGCGTGGCACTCACTAAGTCACCTTTTTCGTGACTTTCAAGTTGGGAGGCCATCCTACGCACTAAGTAGCGCTCGAATAGAAGCAATCAGGGAAGCATTGCGTTCAAAAAGGAAGCGCCATGCTCAATAGCAAACAAGGATAGCGTTCACTTCCAAAGTGAGCGTAGCACTCACTAAGTCACCTTTTTCGTGACTTTCAAGTTGGGAGGCCATCCTACGCACTAAGCAGCGCTCAAATAGATAACTGGGAGCTCACTAAAGGAGCGCTAGTGAAGAAATATGCGCACCAAAGAAGCACCAAAGAGCCAGTGCTCAATGAGTGAACGTAGCATTCACTAAGGGAGTGCTAGTAGAAGGAGTGTGCACGTGAGGGGCACACCAAGGGAGTGAGCGCAGCGCTCAATTCATGCACGAAACGCTCCACTAGAAGGAGCTACAATGCACCCTAACTCACTTTCATTCAAGGCCAACCCAAAGGCCCATTCCAAGTGCTTAATGACTGAAAATAGAAAGTGTAAAGAAGAGCAAGTTTGATTTGAGAAAGGAGGACTTGGGAGCATATTTTATTTTTCCTTTCTAGAATTTTAGAATTTGGGGAATTGGGGTCAGATCTAAGTTTGCTTTCCATGTTCATTTTTCTTTTCTTTTGCAACTTCTATTTTCTGTTTTTGGTTTTGAACTCAGATTGAAGAACTCCACTGAAATTCTTCATCTAAGAATCATCTATTACTTTTCCTTTTTATAGTTCTAAGAATTGGAAATTGGATCTCAATCTTCTTTTCTGTTTTCATTTTATTTCTTCTGCAATTTCTTCTTTACTTTTTGGTCAAGAGAGTAATTGAGATCTAGACTTGCTTGCTGTTCTTATTACTCTCCTGCAATTGTCAAATTTCTCTTTTAGGATTTCATAATTGAGCTAAGCTTTCTTGCTGTTTTTCATTTCTGTTTTAGTTCTTTTACAATTTCTCTTCATATTATACTTCTTTAATGCACTGCACTTCTATTTTCTAGTTCAATTTGAATCCCAATACCCAAATCCCCTTACTCTTAATGCAATTTAAGTTTCTTGTCAATTTAGATTAAGAAAATTTCAATACCTTGCACTTTAAGTTTCAGTTATTTACCTTTCTTACAATTTAAGTTTTAGCTCTTTTACTTTCTTGCACTTTAAGATTTTGTCAATTTACCTTCTCCCTTTTATTTTCTTGCAATTTTACTTCTGTTAATCAAGTTTCACTCAAATCATCAAATATTCACTTAACTAAATTCATCACCATACTAAAGTTGCTGAATCCCTCAATCCCTATGGGATTGACCTCACTCTTGTGAGTTATTACTACTTGATGCGACCTGGTACACTTGCCGGTGAGTTTGTGTGGAATCATTTTTCTCCCATCAGGGATCGAACCCTAGTCTCAGTGTCTCACCCACAGATCCACTCACCCCTCTCCTCTCTCCTCTTAAGCCTCCACAGTCCACTTTCACATATCGCTCTCAGTTCTCACGTCTCCGGTCTCCACCTCGAGCTTTCAGCGCAACTTCCGTCTTGTCCCGCCATCACAACATCCATGGAGCCATCACTACTGTTCGTGCAGCCACGCTCCATTGCCAAGTTAGCCCTCAAAAATCGCAGCCACCTCCAGTGTAGGAGTTGACGTGGGGATCATAATTGTTTACCGCCCATGCATGTTTTGGGGATCATGGTGGTGTATCGCCCACAAGGTGGGGATCATGGTGTTGTACCGCCCACTAGGTAGGGATCGTGGTTCTTTTCTGCCTATCGGCTTCCAAGAGAACGACATCCGGGTTAGCTACCAGGTGTGTTGGGTTTAGCATGATAACTGACAGGTGAGCTCATGATCAGTAGGGCAGACATGCATCATCTGTATTTGATTGATTTGTTTGGATTTGCTACTTGTTGTGGCTTATTTATTTGTGTATATCAAGTGACAATGTGCTAATTGCTTTACCTGAATTTACTTGTGTATTATTTGTTTATCTTGCTTGTGTTTGAATATCTGAGAGGTCCCTTATACTGGTGTCAATTAATGCTGATGGTCGTTCTGTTTAGAGTTTGTTACCACTACTGAACTAAATGATTGGATATCAAAGTTATTAAGTTTGAACCATTGTGACAATAAGAGAACTAATGACTTGTATTAAGGAGAGTTGAGAACTCGAAATCACTAAACATATCCAGACTAAATATTGAGAATAAAATAGATACTATTGAGGTGAGACTGAGTTTGATAATGACTTATTTAAAGTAAATGAAATTGAGTATATATGCATAGCTGAGATTAGTCTGTTTACCCTGTTCGAATCAGAGAGGACCCTAGGTTTGTATTTTGTCTGCTGGAATTTTAGGATTACCTAGTGGGTTTGTGTAGTCTTTACATCGTCTCTATTTGGAACTTTTACTCTGCTGAGAACCCTGTAAAAGATTATGTTCTCACCCGTTTTGGGAATTATTACCTTTCAGATGCAGGATGTGACGCACTTCCTGAGGGTGCAGGATCTCTTTTGGGAAATGAAGATTTATTTTGGACTCTACATTTTGTATCTCAGTTATATATTCTCCACTTTTGTATATTAACTTGTATATTCCTCTTAGAGGTTAATTTTGGAGAAATAGGATTTATGTTTACTGTCGTCATACTTTTGGGATTGTATATTTTTGTCTAGCCGACCTTTTCTTCGCAGGTCGAGACTAGTACTACTTATGTATTTTTTTTTGAATCCTTTACATATTTCCTTATCTCTTTTGTTTTCTCGGTTATGCGCCTTTATTCTTAATGCTTCGCGAGTGATACATACTTGTTTTGATTATTCTTTATTCATAGGCTCCTAATTAACAAATAATTCTTCAAATACTATGTATATATTTTATTTTTAAGGATCGTAATACCCCACCACCTCTAATTTATGACTATAGCGTAAAGCTCTGTGTGGTATGGTAGGGTATTACAAGTCAGCCTTTTCATCTCCAATATTGCATTGCACTTGTCCTAGTTGGCTTACCCCTTTGGGTGAGCATTGATGCGTAGCATCTTTAGCTTTACTTTCTTAGTTATTTCTTATAAAAAAGCTAATGAATCTTGAATGATATTGCTTGGAAATGAGGAATTTAAATGATTATTGGGAACACTACTTTGAGTGCTTTGTCCTCATGATTTTTCAGAGAAATGAAACACTAAACTAGCACAAAAGGAGCAAGCAAGTGAAGTGGTGTGTGAATTAAGTGTGAATGGCATGTATGTGGCGTGTGAACTCAAGTGTGAAGTGGTGTGTGCTTGGCGTGTTTAAAACCACATGCCTTTGAGCTTTGCAAGAGCTTCAATCTTCGTGTGGGAGCTGGCGTGCCTGGGAAGTGGCACATTGGGCCACTATCCTAGAGGACCAAAATGGGCATGTGCATTGGTGTGTGGCTGGCGTGTCTAAAACCACACGCCTTTTTGCCTCAATCAACCTCATGCTTGGCGTGGGAGCTGGCATGCCTGAGAAGTGGCATGCTGGGCCACAATTCCAGAAGACACTTTGATAAACTCCAATTTTAAAGTTTATCTGGTTTTAAATTTGGTGGATTTTATTAATTCTTTTCACATTTATTGATATAAATTGCATACTTTTATGATTCCTTCCTAATTATGCTTCATAATTTAAAACATGTTTCTTAGACCTTAAAAATGATAAATTTTAATCTTCTCCTATTACCATTCGATGCCATGATGCATTTGTTAAGTGATTTTAGGATCTATAGGGCAAGAATGGCTTAGAGGATGGAAAGAAAGAATGCCAAAAATGGAAGGAACATGAAGAATAGAAGTTGTGAGAGGCTGGTTCCCATGCGCACGCGTGGCTTCTACGTACGCGTGATAATTACGAAGTTCGACCGACCGACACGCGTGACCTTCCACATACACGCGGCTTGTGTAGAGTTCCGTGATGCGCACGCGTGACCGACGCGTACATATGACGAGGAATGTTTGCAATGTGTGTCTTAATGTTGGTTATGTGAATATGTAGATAGTGTACATACTTTACTTGCTTTAGTTTGTTTTTATTTAGGTCTTTTTAATGCATGAGCTTATGGTTTTCAAGTTGAATGACTCGATCACAATCGGATCCTAGTTTAGCCAAATTTGATCTTGAACTTGAAAGAACTTTACTTCATATTTGGCAAGCTAGACGTCGGTTGGATTATACGGCTAGTGCATCAGCCTCTCTTGAGGAACCTTCCGACACACTAGTCCAATCCGAGAGTGATTTAGAATCCTCATTCAATGAAGGAACTTCTTATTCCTCTGTTGAAACTGTTGACATATCCTTGAGTACTGCAGGTGACAATCAAATGGCGGAACTTTGAAGGATCACCTTGCATAAGCAAGGAGTATCGGATCTTGTTCTTCAACTGCTGCAAGCACGGTATCCAAATGTAGATCCTAGTTTTTTATTGAAGAATAACTTGATCAATTTGTTGCCTAAGTATCATGGATTGCCGGGCCAATACCCTATTAGATACTTGAGAGATTTCCAAGTGGCTTATTCTACTGCTAGGAGGCATGGTTCCGATGAAGTTGCTGTTATAGTCTTTGCTTTTCCCTTCTCTCTTGAAGGACATGCAAATGAGTGATTTTACTCTCAACCCGACAAAGTGGTAACCGACTGTGATCTATTGAGAAGGGAATTCTTTGACAAGTTTTTCCCTCTGAAAAGGATTAACTATATCCGGAAGGAGATTTCTGGTATTATGCAAAGGGACCAAGAGACGCTCCATGAATATTGAACTAAATTTAAGAGATTGTTGGAGTCTTGTCCCATCATAGAATGGATGACCCCTTGCTCATTAGCTACTTTAGTGGAGGCCTTTGTGCTCAAGACAAAAGGCTTCTTGCTGCATCAAGTGGTGTCTCTCTTGTTAAATACAAGATGATGGATGAGGCATGGAAGTTGCTTAATGATGTGGCCAAAGCTACTCAACATGCTAGAGTGAGAAACAATCCTCCAAAGAGTGTGGTGAAAGTGTCTTCTCTCGATTCGACTTTGACCAAGGTGCTTGAGGAGATGACCACTCTTCTCAAAGAGATTCATCAAGGACAAAAATTATCTTCATCAATCCAAGCCATTCAAGCCCCACCTTAAATTGTACAAATTAAGGGACCTCCAAGGGTGTGTGGTGTGTGCTCTTGCACTGCACACTACAGCGATCAATTCTCTCAAATCCAAGGAGACTACACTTGTGAGGTAGCTAACCCTTACAATAACCGTTCCTCCTACCATCCTGAAAATCAAGGAATTTACTCTCATGGTAATAACTATAATCAAGGATGGCAGGACAACTCTCAAGGAAACAACTACAATCAAAGATGGAATCAAGGGCCACCCAATCCCCCTTCTCAATACTAAAACAATTACCAATCTTCTTCTCAACCACCATTCAACAACAACTCATGCCAAGACAATCAAAATCACCATAATCAACTATTTTATCACTCATAACAAAGCCAACCCAAACACCAAAGATACCAACTACCTCACCAAAGACCACAAGCTCCTACCAATCAACCTTCTTCTTCCACAACCTAACCATCTATTGAAGAATCTCTTCGTCTATTCCTCCAAGAAAAAAAAAGAATCTGATCTTTGGTGGAGAGACAAGAAACCCAAATGGCCTCTATAGCCGAGATACTCTCTAGAATGTCCTTGCCTCCTCCCACCAACACTATCCCAAGCTTCTAGCTCTTCTAGATTTCTTTCCCAACCCCTTCCTAACCCAGAAGGTGGCCTTAATACCATCACTCTAAGGTCCAAAACTACGTTGGAAGAAGTGACTCCCAAGACCATGAAGGACATCCATGAGGAAGAGGTAGTTATTGAAGCACAAATTAAAGATGATGAGGAGGAACCAATGCAAGAAGGAGGTGAAGTGAACATAAAGGAGCCTAAGAGGAAGGCCATAGTGGATGAGTTCATTCCCATTCCATTACCCTCCATGGTGAAGAAAGCCAAAAAAGACTCTAGAGTTTGACCTCAATATGTTGTAAGTCTTCAAGAAGTTTGAGGTAACAATCCCTCTCCTTGATGCTATCCAACAAATTCCTAAATATGCTAAGTTCTTGAAGGATTTGTGCACACATAAAGATAGAATTAGTGAGCTTGAGACTTTTTCTTTGGGTAGCTCTATATCTTCTTTGATGAACCCTATTCCGGAGAAGTATAGTGATCCGGGGCCATGCTTGGTTTCTTGTTGGATTGGTGACGTTGTTTTTTATGATTGTATGTATGATTTGGGTGCATGCGTGAGTGATAAACCACTATTTTATGGTTTATCTTGTGCTCAATTGAGTGGTTTTTATCAATTCTTCACTCGCTTATTCATACTAATTGCATGATTTTGCATTTCCTTCCTGATTTTGTGCTATGATTAAAAACATGCTTCTTTGGCCTTATATTTGCTAATATTAATTTCCTTTTATACCATTTGATGCTGTGATATGTGTGTTAAGTGATTTCAGAGATTACAGGGCAGGAATAGCTCAGAGAATGGAAAGAAAGCATACAAAAGTGGAAGGAATACAAGAAATTGCTAAGCTGTCCAGCCTGACCTCTTCGCACTCAAACAGTCATAACTTGAGCTACAGAAGTCTAAATGAGATGGTTCCAGTTGCGTTGGAAAGATAACATTTGGGGCTTCGCAACGATATATAATTTGTCTTAGCTTCCTCAAAGCCAGGTGATGCGAACGCGTGGATCACGCAGACGCGTGACCTAGCAAAAACCCAATCCGCGCGAACGCGTGGACGACGCTTCCGCGTCACTTTTCCGCGACTTGTACGTACCAGAAATCGCTGGGGGCGATTTCTGAGCTGTTTCTGACACAGTTTTTGGCCCAGAAAATACAGATTAGATGCTATAAAGTGGGAGAACGCATCCATCCATTAAGATGTCTTCCATTATTCACTTTTCATAATTTAGATGTAGTTTTTAGAGAGAGAGGTTATCTCCTCTCTCTTAGGATTTAGGATTAGGATTTCAATTTAGGATTAGAATTTCTCTTAAAGGAATTAGGATTTCTTCTTCTCAAATTCCAGGTTTAATATTCCTTTTATTTATTTTCTCAATTTAGTTTATGAACTCTTTATGTTTGGATTGATTTTCTTTTATTAATGCAATTTGAGGTATTTCAGAATTATGATTGCTTTCCTTTATTATCTAAATAATTTAGATTTTTCCCTTTTAGCATTGGTTGATTAATTGGTAACTCTTGAGTTGTCAAACTCATCGTGATTGATAATTGTTATCTTTGTTGATTGATTTAAATTCCTATAACTCTAGTCTTTCCTTAGGAGTTGACTAGGACTTTAGGTGTTAAATTGATTTATCCACTTGACTTACCTTCATAGTTAGAGGTTGACTTAGTGGGGAGCAAAATATAATTCTCATCACCATTGATAAGGATAACTAGGATAGGACTTCTAATTTTCATACCGTGCCAAGAGGTTTATTAGCTATTGATTTACTAATTCCTACAATCTATTTTTTCTCATTCAAACCTTTTTCAAAAATCCAAAAATATTGTTTTCCACAACCAATAATAAATCGTACTTCCCTGCAATTCCTTGAGATACGACCCGAGGTTTAAATACTTCGGTTATAAATTTTATTGGGTTTGCTTAAGTGACAACCAAAAATTTTGTACGAAAGGATTCTCTGTTGGTTTAGAAACTATACTTACAACGCGATAATATTTGTGAAAGTTCTTTACCGATAGAAATCAGATCCGTCAAAAATGGCACCGTTGCCAGGAAATTGCAAACGTGTGCCTTATTATTGGTTATTGTAAATATTTGCTTTTTGATTTGTTTTTATTTTTGTTTTTATTTTTGCTTTTTCGTAAATTAAGAGGTTATTGGTTTTTATTTAGTTATAAATTTTTTTTTCAGATTTTTATTTTAAAGTTTTTTTATCTTATCTTATCTTAGTTTTAAATTTCAAAATTCAAATCTTTTTTCAAAAATCATATCTTTTTCAAAATCTTATCTTATCTTATTTCAAATTCAAATTTCAAATTTCAATTAAATTCCAAAATTCAAAATTCAAATTTCAAAATTTAAATTTAAAATTTTAAAAATCAAACCTTTTCAAAATTTAAATCTTTTTTAAATCTTTATCTTATATTGTTGACTTTTTCAAAATTCAAAATTCAAAATTTAAAATTCAAAAATCAAAATTCAATATTTAAAATTCAAAATTTTAAATTTCAATAACCTTTTAATTTAAATTTGTTTTTATTTTCGTTTTTAATTTTTATTTGCTATTATGAGTTCTCACCCCATCGCTTTAAATTTGGTTCCAATGTTGTTGTAAGAAATGAAAACTATAATGAAAATAGGCATCAAGGTTGGAAGAATCAAAGATGGGAGGAGCCACAAGGATTTGATCAACCCTCTTGGCAACAACCCCCTCCAATGCACTATAACCAACAACTATTCTGTGATGCATACCAAAATGATGACTATGGTGGACCCCCTTGTAGTTACCAACAAGTCCCGCCATATGCTTATGAACCATCTCCTCAACACAACTCTGGACCACCATACTCACAAGCCCCTTACCACCAAACACCACCATATGACCCTAACCTATATCCACCACACCAACCACCATATGAACCACATCCAGAACCACCACCTCAATATTCACCATCTCCATATCCTTATCAAGAAGAACCACCTTCCTATTATGAACCCTTTCTCCAAAATAATGAACCCTCATATCCATCCTAATCTCCAATGGATGACATACTTCGTGGTCTTCTTCAAGGGCAAGCAAGGATGAAAAGGGATGTACTGGAATTAGCGACTACCTTAACCGAGGTAGTAAATCAATTAGCTTTCCAACATCTAAGCACTCAAGGAGCCCCCACGGTTTCATGTGGAGAATCTACTGAAGAACGTAGCATGAAGGAGACACTAGAAACTCCGGTGGACAGTGAGCAACACGACTTGGTATTGGAGCAATTGGAGGAAGCCGTGATCGTTGAAGAGGAAGAAGTAGTTGAAGACTTGGGAGATGCGGAACCTCCATGGGAAACTCAAGTCATAGAGCCCCCTTCTAAGGAGTTTGAAATTGATGTTGATGTGGGTGTACAACCTCCAAAGCATATCATGGTTGAAGACTTTGAAGGAGATGATCAAGAGATGGATTCAATCATTAAAGAATTCTTATCTACAATTGAATCCTCTCCCATTGGACTTGAGATGGAGATTCAAGAAGAAGAAGCACAACCTCCTATGCCCTTGGTAAGTAATGAAAAAGAGATTGAATTGGAAGAAATCTACCAAGAGGAAGAAGTTGAAATTGACGAAGCTTGCAAAGAGGTGGAAGTTGTCAAAGAAGAGTCCAAGGGAATAGAGCTGGAAATCACCTTGCCAAGGTTGCTGGAGACCTCTCCCCCAAAGCCATCACCATCCATCCCTTCATTCAAGTGGGTAAATCTCTCATCTCTAAGCTTAATTAGTCCACTTGAATATGCTTTGCTTGAGACAGATGGGCAACTCAGAGCCTTTTGTGGCTATAAGAGTAAGAGAGAGATGGTTAGTGGTAAGAGTTGTCATGCAAAGTTCAATATGGTTGCCTACTCCAAATTGAAGTACAAAGGTTGGTGTAAAGCTCATCTGAATGGGTCTAGGAAGTTGTTTGGCTGCTTTAGTGAGAATTCAGATTGCCTACCACCCGGTTGGAACATTAATGATCAACAAGAAGATGGGTACAAAAGCAAGGTTTGGGACCCCGGAATTCAATCTAGCAATCAACACTCTTGGGGCCTTGTCACTTGCTTTGACTTGCTTGAAGGCTTTATACGCCTAGTTTGGGATCCTGGAGGATATTGGAATTGCAAACATTGGTAGGGATTCCTGGATCAATACAAGCACAAGCCACCATGACAAGGAGCTCACCAAATGTCCAACTTAAGGACTATAACTAAAAGTGCTAGGTGGGAGACAACCCACCATGGTATATTCGTTCCTTTTTATTCTTAATCTTATTTTATTTCATTTTTACTAGTGTTCGTTCATAATTTCTCCATATTCACCTGGATTTCGCATTTGCATCTGCATATTGCATATAAAAAAAAATGCACGCGATGCGTAAGCGCCGTTGACGCGTCCGCGTCACAAGTGCATTAAGAAGAAAAGAAAAGTGAACAGAGAGTCACGCGAGAGCGTGGCTGGAGGCGTGCGTTTAGGCACAAATATGCCCACGTGACCGCATCACTGACGCGGCCGCGTCATTTGAAAAATAGCTTCCCCACGCATTCGCATCACCTACGCGAATGCGTGGCTCTGTAAAATCGACGTAAAGGGGTGTATGGCAGTATGTTGGGCTGGAATGGGGCTGGACTCATGCTGGAAGCCCAAGCCCTCCCATGCGAACGCGTTCCCCACACAGCCGTGTCGTTTTCCAAAAATGGTCATCCTCGCGATCGCGTCAACTACGCAACTGCGTCACCCAAAAATTTGGCAAAAAGAGTTTCGAACAGAGAGTTTCGCGAACGCGAGGCTGCACTCGCGCCAATCGCACAAATCCGGCCACGCGATCGCGTGTTCAACGCGTTCGCGTCACTTGACGTTATCACACACTACGCGACCGCATCACTCACGCGTCTGCGTCGCCTGCGCCACACAACTTATCTAAATCAGCGCCAATTATCTTATCTTTTCTTTTCTAATTCTAATTTCTTCTATCTTTCCTTCTTTCTTCTTTCTTTCTTACTTTATCTCTTTCACTTCTCATTCTTTTTCACCTTCATTCTATTTTACTTAATTTATTTACATACTTTCATTCATTACATTTTAATTTTGTGCATATTTTTACTTTCTTTTCTAAATTTATTACTTTTCTGTTGGTGTTGAATTTTCTTATTTAACTGTTGCATCTTCTCTTGAATTATTTTGGATGCTTAGTGACTTGTTTTATTCTGATTGGGTAATATTATTTAAATCAATGTCAATCTTTTATATTTGTATTACTTTTGCATTGACATAAATTTATATTATCTCTCCTTCCCCACTCTCTTCCCCATTGTTGCAAATTTTACACTATTGGTATGCCATGTGCTTCTATTGTTTTTTTACGTACATGTTGAAGCTTCCATGTAAATGAGACCCTTATCAATTGGCATTAACTCACCCATACTTCATTTATTTTCTTATCTTTATTTCTGGGTTACTTTTCTTCCCTTTTTTCTTTCAGGATGGCCATCCGGAAGGGAACCGGAAGACGTTTACATGGGGAGACAGATAAGTCCATTTGCACATTCTTTGGAAGAATAGCATTAGTTAGAGAAACCCGTCCACTTGCACATCTTAGCATGCACCGAGGATGGTGCAATCTTTAAGTGTGGGGAGGTCGATACCGATCTCCATGGGTTAGTTATTTTCTTTTCAACACCAATATTTTACTTTATTTGTTAGTTCATTATTGCATTTACATGTTTGATTGCATATTTTCTTGATTTTGTGCATATTTTACTACTTGGTTGAAGTAATATTTTCTTTTTCAAGAAATTTTTATAGTATTTCACTAATTTAAAAATTGAAAAATTTGTGATAAACTTGTTTGAAGTTGTATTTAGAACATAGTTTAAAAAGCTAGAACACACAACCTGTGAGATTTTGAGCCTAAGTACATGATTACATTATTTAACCATAAATATTTTATTCTTGTGTGTTTTCTTTTCTATGATTGGAATCTTTGCTTTGTTCCATTCTATATGTCCACTATTTAGTGTATTTACATGCTTGCATATGATTGAGGCCATTATTTGTTTAGCTCACTTATCCCAAATAGCCTGCCCTTTCAATTACCTTTGTTAGCCACTTTGAGCCTTTTAATCCCCTTTTGTTTTATAATCACATCTGCCTTAAGCAGAAAAACAAAAGTAAAAATCCCAAATTGAATCTTTGGTTAGCTTAAGATAGAGATTATGTATCAACTAAGTGTGGGAAAACATGGGAACATGGGTTGATAGGAAAGGATTAAATTAATAAGAATAATCAGAAATTTGGGAGCATGCTCATGTGAAACCAAATTAAACTAAAATACCAGGTGCATTGATATATGTTGTGTTTATGTTTCAAAAACAAAATCCAAAAATATTCAATGAATAAATAAATAAAAAAGGGGATAAAATTACCCCAATATTAAGTTTAATAAAAGATCAATGCACATGTGATAAAAATTAAAGAAAATTTGGTACATGAGTATGGGAATTATACAAAAGTGGGAATTTTGGGTAGCTAAGCATGAATTTAAGAGTATATAGAATGTGTGTATAGGTGAGAGCTTAGGTTAGTCAAAGATTCATATTATAGCTCACTTGGCCATACATATATCATCACCCTTACCTTAGCCCCATTACAACCCTGAAAAGACCTCATGATGTTTGCATTGATACATTAAATACTTGTTGATTGGTTAGATGACGAACAAAGTTTTAGAAAGCATGACTAGAGAAGAGTAGAGTGAATAACCCTATACACTTGAGAGATTAGAGTGATATACACTACCAGTGAGGGTTCAATGCTTGATTCTATGTTCTCTGCTTTCACGAGCTATCTTCTTACAAGTTTACTTTTCTTTTATTGTATAATTTGAATTAGTGAAATATGATTTATGTTTGTCTTGAAGAGCTTATTTACTTTTAACCAAGTAGGTAGAAACATTTTACATTTAGCTGCATTCACATAGATAGGTTGCATTTCATACATTCTACCATTCCCCTTCACTTTTATAGCTTCTCTTGAGCTTAGCATGAGGACATGCTAATGTTTAAGTGTGGGGAGGTTGATAAACCACTATTTTATGGTTTATCTTGTGCTCAATTGAGTGGTTTTTATCAATTCTTCACTCGCTTATTCATACTAATTGCATGATTTTACATTTCCTTCCTGATTTTGTGCTATGATTGAAAACATGCTTCTTTGGCCTTATATTTGCTAATATTAATTCCCTTTTATACCATTCGATAACGTGATATGTGTGTTAAGTGATTTCAGAGATTACAGGGCAGGAATGGCTCAGAGGATGGAAAGAAAGCATGCAAAAGTGGAAGGAATACAAGAAATTGCTAAGCTGTCCAGCCTGACCTCTTCGCACTCAAATAGTCATAACTTGAGCTACAGAAGTCTAAATGAGATGGTTTCAGTTGCGTTAGAAAGCTAACGTTTGGGGCTTCACAACGATATATAATTTGTCATATCTGCCTCGAAGCCAGGTGATGTGAACGTGCGGATCACGCGGACGCGTGACCTGGCAAAAACCCAATCCGCGCGAATGCATGGACGACGCTTCCGCGTCACTTTCCCGCGACCTGTACGTATCAGAAATTACTGGAGGCAATTTCTGGGCTGTTTCTGACCCAGTTTTCGGCCCAAAAAACACAGATTAGAGGCTATTAAGTGGGGGAACGCATCCATCCATTAAGATGTCTTCCATTATTCACTTTTCATAATTTAGATGTAGTTTTTAGAGAGAGAGGTTCTCTCCTCTCTCTTAGGATTTAGGATTAGGATTTCAATTTAGGATTAGAATTTCTCTTAAAGGAATTAGAATTTCTTCTTCTCAAATTCTAAGTTTAATATTCCTTTTATTTATTTTCTCAATTTAGTTTATGAACTCTTTATGTTTGGATTGATTTTCTTTTATTAATACAATTTGAGGTATTTCAGAATTATGATTGCTTTCCTTTATTTATCTAAATAATTTAGATTTTTCCCTTTTAGCTTTGGTTGATTAATTGGTAACTCTTGAGTTGTCAAACTCATCGTGATTGATAATTGTTATCTTTGCTGATTGATTTAAATTTCTATAACTCTAGTCTTTTCTTAGGAGTTGACTAGGACTTTAGGTGTTAAATTGATTTATCCACTTGACTTACCTTCATAGTTAGAGGTTGACTTAGTGGGGAGAAAAATATAATTCTCATCACCATTGATAAGGATAACTAGGATAGGACTTCTAATTTTCATACCGTGCCAAGAGTTTTATTAGCTATTGATTTATTAATTCCTACAATCTATTTTTTCTCATTCAAACCTTTTTCAAAAACCCAAAAATATTGTTTTCCATAACCAATAATAAATCGTACTTCTCTGTAATTCCTTGAGATACGACCCGAGGTTTAAATACTTCGGTTATAAATTTTATTGGGTTTGCTTAAGTGACAACCAAAACTTTTGTACGAAAGGATTCTCTGTTGGTTTAGAAACTATACTTACAACGCGATAATATTTGTGAAAGTTCTTTACCGATAGAAATCAGATCCGTCAGTGAGCATCATGCCCCCTTTTCGTGTTTGCAAGATTGAAGCAAGCACATTTGAAGAGGTCGTCCGCTAAGTTTGTTTTAGCCGACAAAAGTGTCATCACTGTAGTTGGAATAGCGGAGGATGTGCTTGTAAGGATCAAATACTTAGTGTTTTCGGTTGATTTCTACATTCTAGAGATGCCTCCGACAGATGGTGGAAAATCTTCAAGTTGGATGCCTTCACTGACACATACTCATTTGAGGTTGGAAACAAAACCATCAAATTCAACTTGGAAGAAGCAATGAGGCATCCACCAGAAGAGAATTCTATTCTACGGTGCGATATTATTAATGAAGTGGTAGTGGAGGTACAAAGAGAAACCCATGGGAAAGTGTGTTTTTCCAAGGATCAAGGTGAGGATAAGCTTAAAGAGAGTGATGAAAATATCTTCCATGATCATGGTGCAAAGGAACCACAACTTGAATTGAATTCCGAATTGAAGCCTTTACCTTCTCACTTGAAATATGCTTTCCTTAGGGACAATCATGAGTTTCTGGTGATTATAACTAGTGAGATCTCAACTCAAGAAGAAGAGAAACTCCTTGAAGTCCTAAGGAAGTATAGGAAAGCAATTGGTTGGAGTCTAGCCGATATTGTGGGGATTAGCCTACTGGTGCACGAAATTGTGATCTCTGAAACGGCGCCAAAAACTTGGTACGCACAATCGTAATCTCAACTCTTTTTCACAACTCCACACAACTAACCAGCAAGTGCACTGTGTCGTCCAAGTAATAAACCTTACGTGAGTAAGGGTCGATCCCACGGAGATTGTCGGCTTGAAGCAAGCTATGGTCATCCTTGTAAATCTCAGGCAGGCAGATTCAAATGGTTATGAGGTTTTGATAATTAAAACATAAATAAAATATAAAATAAGATAGAAATACTTATGTAATTCATTGGTGGGATTTTAGATAAGCGTATGGAGATGCTTGTTGCTTCAAAATCTCTTCTTTCCTACTGTCTTCATTCAATCATTCATACTCCTTTCCATGGAAAGCTGTATGTTGGAGATCACCATTGTCAATGGCTACTGTCTGTCCTCTCAGTGAAAATGGTCCAAATGCGCTGTCACCGCACGACTAATCATCTGTCGGTTCTCACTCATGTTGGAATAGGTTCCATTGATCCTTTTGCGTCTGTCACTACGCCCAACACTCGCGAGTTTGAAGCTCGTCACAGCCATCCCTTCCTAGATCCTACTCAGAATACCACAGACAAGGTTTAGACTTTCCGGATCTCAGGAATGGCCACCAATAATTCTAGCCTATACCACAAAGGTTTTAATCTTAGATTAGAAACCCAAGAGATACACATTCAAGCTTGTTTTCAAGTAGAACGGAAGTGATTGTCAGGCACGCGTTCATAAGTGAGAATGGTGATGAGTGTCACTTGATCATCCCATTCATCATGTTCTTGTGTGCGAATGAATATCTTAAAATAAGAATAAGCTTGAATTGAATAGAAAAATAATAGTACTTTACATTAATTCATGAGGAACAACAGAGCTCCACACTTTAATCTATGGGGTGTAGAAACTCCACCGTTGAAAATACATAAGTGAGAATGGTCCAAGCATGGCCGAATGGCTAGCCCCCGAACATGTACAATATGATCTATGATAGCATAGAACTGATCAAGGATGTAAAAGAAATCACTTAATGTAGTTTTTATACTAAACTAGTAGCTAGGGTTACAGAAAATAAGTAACTAAGTGCAGATAGTGCAGAAATCCACTTCCGGGGCCCACTTGGTGTGTGCTTGGGCTGAGCATTGAAGCTTTCATGTGTAGAGACTCTTCTTGGAATTAAACGCCAGCTTTGGTGCCAGTTTGGGCGTTTAACTCCAGCTATTATGCCAGTTCTGGCGTTTAACGCCAGACTAGGGTAGAAAGTAGGCGTTCAAACGCCAGTTTGCGTTATCAAAACTCGGGCAAAGTATGGACTATTATATATTGTTGGAAAGCCCAGGATGTCTACTTTCCAACGCAATTAAGAGCGTGCCAATTGGGTTTCTATAACTCTAGAAAATCCATTTCGAGTGCAGGGAGGTCAGAATCGAACAGCATCTGCAGTCCTTTTTCAGCTTCTAAATCAGAATTTTGCTCAGGTCCCTCAATTTCAGCCAGAAAATACCTGAAATCACAGAAAAACACACAAACTCATAGTAAAGTCCAGAAATGTGAATTTTGCATAAATACTAATAAAAACATACTAAAAAGTAGCTAGATCCTACTAAAAACCACCTAAAAATAATGCCAAAAAGCGTATAAATTATCCGCTCATCACAATACCAAACTTAAATTGTTGCTTGTCCCCAAGCAACTGAAAATCAAATAGGATAAAAAGAAGAGAATATAATATAAATTCCAAAATATCAATGAAACTTAGCTCCAATTAGATGAGCGGGACTAGTAGCTTTTTGCCTCTGAACAGTTTTGGCATCTCACTTTATCCTTTGAAGTTCAGAATGATTGGCATCTATAGAAACTCAGAATTTAGATAGTGTTATTGATTCTCCTAGTTTAGTATGTTGATTCTTGAACACAACTACTTTATGAGTCTTGGCCGTGGCCCTAAGCACTTTGTTTTCCAGTATTACCACCGAATTCATAAATGCCATAGACACATAACTGGGTGAACTTTTTTAGATTATGACTCAGCTTTGCTAGATTCCCCCATTAGAGGTGTCCAGAGTTCTTAAGCACACTCTTTTTGCTTTGGATCACGACTTTAACTGCTCAGTCTCAAGCTTTTCACTTGACACCTTCACGCCACAAGCACATGGTTAGGGACATCATGGTTTAGCCGCTTAGGCCAGGATTTTATTCCTTTGAGCCCTCCTATCCATTAATGCTCAAAGCCTTGGATCCTTTTTATTTTACCCTTGCCTTTTGGTTTAATGGGCTATTGGCTTTTTCTGCTTGCTTTTTCTTTTTCTTTCTTTCTCTTTTTTTTCGCATTTTTTTCTGCAAGCTTTTCACTGCTTTTTCTTGCTTCAAGAATCAATTATATGATTTTTTAGATTATCAAATAACATTTCTCCTTTTTCATCATTCTTTCAAGAGCTAACAATTTTAACATTCATAAACTTCACTATAAAAAATATGCACTGTTCAAGCATTCATTCAGAAAACAAAAAGTATTTTCACCACATCAAAATAATTAAACTAATCTCAAGGATGAATTCAAAATTCATGTACTTCTTGTTCTTTTGCATTTAGAACATTTTTTATTTAAGAAAGGTGATGGATTCATAGGACATTCATAGCTTTAAGGCATAGACACTAGACACTAATGATCATGTAATAAAGATACAAATATAAATAAAACATAAAACATAGTAAATAAAAAACAGAAAATAAAGAGCAAGGAAATTAAAGAACGGGTCCACCTTAGTGATGGCGGCTAGTTCTTCCTCTTGAAGATCTTATGGAGTGCTTGAGCTCCTCAATGTCTCTTCCTTGCCTTTGTTGCTCCTCCCTCATAGCTCTTTGATCTTCTCTAATCTCATTGAGAATGATGGAGTGCTCTTGGTGCTCCACCCTTGTTGTCCCATGTTGAAACTTAATTCTCCTAGTGAGGTATTAATTTGCTCCCAATAGTTTTGTGGAGGAAGGTGTATCCCTTGAGGCATCTCAGGGATTTCATGATGAGGAATTTCCTCATGCTCTTGTTGAGGTCCATGAGTGGGCTCCCTTGTTTGCTCTATCCTCTTTTTAGTGATGGGCTTGTCCTCTTCAATGAGGATGTCTCCCTCTATGACAATCCCAGCCGAATTGTAGAGGTGACAAATAAGGTAAGGAAAGGCTAACCTTGCCAAAGTGGAGGACTTGTCAGCCACCTTGTAGAGTTCTTGAGGTATAATCTCATGAACTTCCACTTCCTCCCCAACCATGATACTATGGATCATGATGGCCCAATCCACAGTTACTTCGGATCGGTTGCTAGTAAGAATGATAGAGCGTTGGATGAACTCCAACCATCCTCTAGCTACAGGCTTAAGGTCCGGTCTTCTCAATTGAACTGGTTTGCCTC
>NC_029793.2:81942907-81945408 GCF_000816755.2 Arachis ipaensis | reverse complement strand
TGACAATCCCAGCCGAATTGTAGAGGTGACAAATAAGGTAAGGAAAGGCTAACCTTGCCAAAGTGGAGGACTTGTCAGCCACCTTGTAGAGTTCTTGAGGTATAATCTCATGAACTTCCACTTCCTCCCCAACCATGATACTATGGATCATGATGGCCCAATCCACAGTTACTTCGGATCGGTTGCTAGTAAGAATGATAGAGCGTTGGATGAACTCCAACCATCCTCTAGCTACAGGCTTAAGGTCCGGTCTTCTCAATTGAACTGGTTTGCCTCTTGAGTCACTTTTCCATTGAGCTCCTTCCACACATATGTCCATGAGGACTTGGTCCAACCTTTGATCAAAGTTGACCCTTCTAGTGTAGGGGCGTGCGTTTTCTTGCATAATTGGCAAGTTGAACGCCAACCTTACATTTTTCGGACTGAAATATAAGTATTTTCCCCCGAACCATTGTAAGCCAATTCTTTGGATTCGGGTTCATACTTTGATCATGGTTCCTAGTGATCCATGCGTTTGCATAGAACTCTTGAACCATTAAGATTCTGACTTGTTGAATAGGATTGGAGAGAACTTCTCATCCTCTTCTTCTAATCTCATGTCGGATCTCCGGATACTCACTCCTTTTGAGTTTGAAAGGGACCTCAGGGATCACCTTCTTCTTGGCCACAACATCATAGAAGTGGTCTTGATGGACCTTTGAGATGAATCTCTCCATCTCCCATGACTCAGAGGTAGAGGCTTTTGCCTTCCCTTTCTTCTTTCTAGAGGTTTCTCCGGCCTTAGGTGCCAGAAATGGTTATGGAAAAACAAAAAACAATGCTTTTACCACACCAAACTTAAAGTGTTTACTCGTCCTCGAGCAAAGAAGAAAGAATGAAGGAGAAGAAGAAGAAAATGGAGGAGATAGAGGGTGAGGGTGACTTCGGCCAAGGGGGTATAAGGTGTTTGTGACGTGTGAAATTGAAGGAGTGATGAGGGGTATATATAGGAGTGGGGGGAGGCTTGGTACGTGTATTTGGGGTTGGGTTTGGGAAGGAAAAAGAGTTTTGAATTTGAAGGTATGTGGTGTTTTGGGGAAAAGTGAATGAGGTGATTGGTGAAGGGTATTTAGGGAAGAGGGTAAGATTTGATAGGTGAAGGATAGTTAGGGAAGAGGGTAAGATTTGATAGGTGAAGGGTATTTGGGGAAGAGTGTTATGAAAATGTATGAAGATGAGAGAAGAAGAGGTGGGGTAGGTGGGGATCCTGTGGGGTCCACAGATCCTGAGGGGTCAAGGACTTTAACATCCCTGCTCTATTTAGGCATGCAAGACGCCCTTAGAGTGCAATTCTGGCGTTAAACGCCAGATTACTGCTTGTTTCTGGCATTTAACACCAGCTTTTCTCCCTTTCTTGGCATTTAATGCTAACTTGGTGCCCTGTTCTGGTGTTAAACGCTAGTTTGGTGCCTATTTCTGGCGTTAAACGCCAATCTGGTGCCCATTTCTGGCGTTAAACGCCCAGAATGGTGTTAGACTGGGCGTTTAAACGCCAGTAAGCTCTTCTTCCAGGGTGAGCTATTTTTTAATGCTGTTTTCATTTTGTTTTTGATTTTTCAGTTGTTCTTGTAACTTCATATGATCATCAACCTAAAGAAAACATAAAATAACAATAGAAAATAAATAGATATAATTAAATAACATTGGGTTGCCTCCCAATAAGCGCTTCTTTAATGTCAATAGCTTGACAGTGAGCTCTCATGGAGCCTCACAGATAATCAGAGCAGGGTTGGGGCCTTTCAACACCAAACTTAGAGTTTGGTTGTGGCCTCTCAACACCAAACTTAGAGTTTGGTTGTGGCCTTCCAACACCAAACTTAGAGTTTGAATGTGGGGGTTTTGTTTGACTCTGTATTAAGAGAAGCTTTTTATGCTTCCTCTCCATGGTTACAGAAGGAAAACCTTGAGTCTTGAATACAAGGTAGTCCTTATTCAACTTAAGAACCAACTCTCCTCTGTCAACATCAATCACAGCTTTTGCTGTGGCTAGGAAGTGTCTGCCAAGGATGATGGATTCATCCTCATCCTTTCCAGTGTATAGGATTATGAAATCAACAGGGATGTAAAGGCCTTTAACCTTCACTAGCACGTCCTCTACTAGTCCATAAGCCTGTTTCATTGATTTGTCTGTCATCTCTAGTGAGATTCTTGCAGCTTGTACCTCAAAGATTCCCAGTTTTTCTATTACATAGAGTGGCATGAGGTTTATCCCTGACCCTAGGTCACATAGAGCCTTCTCAAAGGTCATGGTGCCTATGGTGCAAGGTATGAAGAATTTTTCAGGATTCGATTTCTTCTGAGGTAATGTCTGCCTCATTAATGCATTCAGTTCATTGGTGAACAAGGGGGGTTCATCCTCCCACGTCTCAATACTAAATAACTTGGCATTCAGCTTCATGATTGCTCCTAGATATTTAGCAACTTGCTCTTCAGTGATGTCTTCATCCTCTTCAGAGGAAGAA
>NC_029793.2:81900570-81940491 GCF_000816755.2 Arachis ipaensis | reverse complement strand
ATAGAGTGGATAGAGTGGCATGAGGTTTATCCCTGACCCTAGGTCACATAGAGCCTTCTCAAAGGTCATGGTGCCTATGGTGCAAGGTATTTCAGGATTCGATTCGATTTCTTCTGAGGTAATGTCTGCCTCATTAATGCATTCAGTTCATTGGTGAACAAGGGGGGTTCATCCTCCCACGTCTCAATACTAAATAACTTGGCATTCAGCTTCATGATTGCTCCTAGATATTTAGCAACTTGCTCTTCAGTGATGTCTTCATCCTCTTCAGAGGAAGAATATTCATCAGAGCTCATGAATGGCAGAAGGAAGTTCAATGGAATCTCTATGGTCTCTGTATGAGCCTCAGATTCCTTTGGTTCCTCAAAGGGAAACTCCTTTCTGTCCAGAGGACGTCCCATGAGGCTTTTCTCACTGGGACTCACGTCCTCCTCACTCTTTGCAGGTTCGGCCATGTTGGTCATGGTTATGGCCTTGCACTCTCTCTTGGGATTTTCTTCTGTATTGCTTGGGAGAGTACTGGGAGGAGTTTCAGTAATCTTCTTACTCAGCTGACCCACCTGTGCCTCCAAATTTCTAATAGAGGACCTTGTTTCATTCATAAAACTTGGTGTGGTCTTAGATAGATCAGAGACTATGGTTGCCAGGCCAGAATGGCTCTGTTCAGAATTCTCTGCCTGTTGCTGAGAAGATGATGGAAAAGGCTTGCTATTGCTAAACCTATTTCTTCCACCATTATTATTGAAGCCTTGTTAGGGCTTCTGTTGGTCCTTCTCTGAGAAATTTGGATGATTTCTCAATGAAGGATTATAGGTGTTTTCATAGGGTTCTCCGATGTAATTCACCTCTGCCATTACAGGGTTCTCAGGATCATAAGCTTCTTCTTCAGAAGATGCTTCTTTAGTACTGTTGGATGCAGCTTGCAATCCATTCAGACTCTGAGAAATCATATTGACTTGCTGAGTCAATATTTTGTTCTGAGCCAATATGACATTCAGAGTATCAATTTCAAGAACTCCTTTCTTCTGAGTTGTCCCATTATTCACAGGATTCCTTTCAGAAGTGTACATAAATTGGTTATTTGCAACCATTTCAATGAGTTCCTGAGCTTCTTCAGGCGTCTTCTTCAGATGAAGAGATCCACCAGCAGAGTTGTCTAATGACATCTTTGACAGTTCAGACAGACCATCATAGAATATGCATATGAAGCTCCATTCTGAAAGCATACCAGAAGGACACCTTCTGATCAATTGCTTGTATCTTTCCCAAGCTTCATAGAGGGATTAGCCTTCCTTCTGTCTGAAGGTTTGGACTTCTACTCTAAGCTTACTCAGTTTTTGAGGTGGAAAGAACTTTGCCAATGAGGCATTGACCAGCTTTTCCCAAGAGTTCAGGCTGTCCTTAGGTTGTGAGTCCAACCATGTCCTAGCTCTATCTCTTATTGCAAATGGGAAAAGCATAAGTTTGTAGACCTCAGGGTCAACCCCGTGAGTCTTAACAGTATCACAGATTTGTAAGAACTCAGCTAAAAACTGATGAGAATCTTCCAATGGAAGTCCATGATACTTGTAATTCTGCTGCATTAGAGAAATTAATTGAGGCTTAAGCTCAAAGTTGTTTGCTCCAATTGCAGGAATTGAGACGCTCCTTCCACAGAAGTCAGAAGATGGCATAATAAAGTCATCAAGCATCTTCCTTGCATCTCCACCATTGTTGTTGGGTTCGACCATGTTTGTTTTGTCTGCTTCTTTTTCTAAAATTTCTGTTAGGTCCTCTTCAGAGAGTTGTGCTTTAGCTTCTCTTAGCTTTCTCTTCAAGGTCCTTTCAGGTTCAGGATCAGCTTCAACAAGAATGCCTTTATCTTTGTTCCTGCTCATATGATAGAGTAGAAGACAAAGAAAGTATGGAATCCTCTATGTCACAGTATAGAGATACCTTGAGGTGTCAGAGGAAAAGAAGAATAGAAGAATAAGGTAGAGAGGAGAATTCGAACTTATAGAGAAGGAATGAGTCCGAATTTCTAATGGACGAGAAGTGTTAGTCTTAAATAGAAAAAGGTAAGGAGGGGGAAAAATATTCGGAAATAAATTAAAAAAAAAACTAAAAATTTTAAAATAATTAAAAAGAATTTTGAAAAAGTGGATGATGGTTTTCGAAAATTAAAAGTGAGAAGGTGGTTAAGTGATTTTGAAAAAGATTTTGAAATTGGCAATCAAAAAAATATGATTGAAAATTATTTTAAAAAAGATGTGATTGAAAAGATATGATTGAGAAGATATGATTGAAAAATAATTTAAAAAGATTTGATTTTTAAAATTAATGACTTGGCTAACAAGAAGTTTAAAAGATATGATTCTAAAATTCAAATATTGAACCTTTCTTATCAAAGAAGTAAAAAACTTGAAATTTTGGAATCAAACTATTAATTGGTAGCAAGAATTTTCGAAAATAGTGAGAGAAAAATGGAAAGGATTTGAGTTTGAAAAAGATATGATAAAAAAATATGATTTGGAAAAGATTTGATTTTGAAAAATTTTGAAGATTTGAAAAAGATTTGAATTGAAAATAAAATCTCCCCTCTTGTGCCATTCTGGCGTTTAACGCCCAGCCAGGGTACCCTGGCTGGCGTTTAAACGCCAGTTTTCCTTCCTTACTAGGCGTTTTGAACGTCCAGCTTTTTCTCTGTAATTCCTCTGCTGTATGTTCTGAATCTTCAATTCTCTGTATTATTGACTTGAAAAGACATAATTTTAAATTTTTTTTTGAATTTTTAATGATGAAAAACAACAAAATGAAACTAATCATAGGAAAACTAAGATCAGATAAACAATACATGCAAGACACCAAACTTAGAAATTTTTCATATTAGAGACACTAACAACTTGAGAATACACATGAGAAACAACAAAAGACACAAAACAAGAGAATTTAAAGATCAGACCCAAGTAAATCATCAAGAACAACTTGAAGATTAATGAAGAACATAATGCATATATTCGAAAAATGCAAGAGAATAAAAAATATGCAAGACACCAAACTTAAAAATAAACACTAGACTCAAACACAAAATTTTTGGTTTTTTTGGTTTTATAAATTTTTTTTGTATTTTTTTCGAAAATTAATTGGAAAAAGAGAAAATAAGGAATTCAAAATTTTTAATGAGAATTCCAGGAATCATGCAATGTTAGTCTAAAACTTCAGTCCAGGAATTAGACATGGCTTACTAGCCCGCCAAACTTTCAGTGAAAGCTCCGGTCCAAAACACTAGACATGGCCAATGGCCAGCTAAGCTTTAGCAGATCATTACATTCAACAGCAAGATTGATAGAAATCAACAAGCTCTTGTGATGACAAGTTGAAACCTCGGTCCAAAAGTTTAGACATGGCTTCACAACCAGCCAGACTTCAACAAATCATCATGAAACTCTAGAATTCGTTCTTAAAAATTCTGAAGTCATAGAATAATTTATTTTTTATTTTGAAAATTTTTTTCGAAAATAAAAAAGCTTAAAAAATAAAATAAAATTACCTAATCTGAGCAATAAGATGAACCGTCAGTTGTCCAAACTCGAACAATCCCCGGCAACGGCACCAAAAACTTGGTGTACGAAATTGTGATCTCTGAAATGGCGCAAAAAACTTGGTACGCACAATCGTAATCTCAACTCTTTTTCACAACCCCGCACAACTAACTGATAAACCCCATTTGTAGGGTATATCTTGTGTTGAATTTAGAGGGTTTTATCATCTTTTCCCACATTTATTCAATGAAATAGCATGGTTTTATAACTTCTCCTTTTATTGTGCTTAAGAGTGAAAACATGCTTTTTAGGTCTTACAATAGCTAAATTTAATTTACCTTGATTCCATTAGGTGCATTGATATGTTTGTTAAGTGATTTCAGATTTAGGAGGCAAAGATTGGATCAAGGGAATGAAGGAAGAGCATGTAAAAATGGAGAACTCATGAAGAAATGAAGGAATCGCAAAAGCTGTCAAGCCAACCTCTTCGCACTTAAACAACCATAACTTTAGCTAAAGAGGTCCAAATGATGCGGTTCTAGTTGCGTTGGAAAGCTAACATCTGGGGCTTCAAAACGATATAAGATTTGTGATAGTTGCTACACGTATGGTGACGCGTATGTGCACTGTACGCACACGTATTGTTGTTGCCATATGATCCACTTAAAGCAATTAGTGGCCAGCGAATTCTAAAGCCTTGTGGGCCCAATCCAACTCATTTCTAATGCTATTTAACCAAGGATTGAAGAGGGAGGAGACATCTAGTCATTAGTTTAGTTTTATTTTAGTTTTATCATGCTTTAGTTAGTTTCTAGAGAGAGAAGCTCTCTCTTCTCTCTAGAATTAGGAGTAGGTTAGATCTAGATTAGGAATTCTTAGATCTAGGTTAATTTCATGCTTTTATTTACTTTTCCTTTTACAATTCTTCTTCTTCTATATTTTCTTTCTCTAGTTTTGCATTTAATTCATGTAATTCTCTACTTTTATGTTGATGCATCTTTGTTCTTCCATTTTCCTTTAATGCAATTTATGATTCATGTTCCTTTATTGTTGATTTGAGTTGTTGTTGTTTAATTCCTTGCTATTGAGTAGTGTAGATCTACTTTCCTTGCAATTGAGTAGTGTAGATTTACATTCCTTGCAATTTTACTATGCTTTCCTTTTATGCCTTCCAAGTGTTTGATAAAATGCTTGGTTGGAGTTTAGAGTAGAATTTTATGTTCTTGGCTTAGGGAGGTAACTTAGGAACTCTTGAGTCACTAATGTCCAAGTGACTGACGATTTGGAGGAATTAACTCTAGATCTCACTAATTGAATTGGTGTAGAACTAGGACTTATGGACTTGGATTGACATAGCTCATTTGACTTTCCTTTATTAGTTAGAGGATGACTTAATGGGGTTGATCTTTGCCAATTCTCATGTTGTGGTTAGTGATTAGGATAAAGATCCTTAACCACCAAACCTTGCCAAGACCTCTTTAGTGTTAGTTTATTTTCATTTCCATTTACTTTTCATGCCTCTTATCAAAAACTCCAAATATAACTCATAACCAATAACAAGACACTTTATTGCAATTCCTAGGGAGAACGACCCGAGGTTTAATAATTCGGTTTATAATTTTAGGGGTTTGTACTAGTGACAAACAAATTTTTGTATGAAAGGATTATTGTTGGTTTAGAAACTATATTGCAACGAGAATTTATTGTGAAATTCTAAACCGTCAAAAGTCCAATCATCAAAATGGCGCCGTTGCTGGGGAATTACAATGATGTTGTGTTATTGGTTATTGTATATATGTGAATATTGTGAATAGCTTGATTTTTGGATTGCTTGTTGGTTTTTGCTAGTTTTAGGACTTTGTTTCGTTATTTCTTGTTAGCTTTTGTCTTTATTTTCTCTTTTCATCATGAATTCTCACTTTGGCTATGAGTGTGATTACAACTATGTTGTAGGCAATGGAAGCTTCAATGAGGATATGTATCAAGAATGGGACAATCAAAGGTGGGAGGAGCTATATGCATATGATCAATCTTCTTGGCAACAACCACCACCAATACACTATGAACAAGAGCCATTCTATGATGCATATCAATCCAATGGCTATGGTGAATCCCCTTGTGACTTCTAAGAACCACTACCATACACCTATGAGCCATATCCTCAACATAGCCATCTACCATACTCACAAGCCTCTTTTCACCAACCACCTTTATATGACCCTCATCCATATCCACCATTACAACAACCATATGAGCCATATGAACCACATATAGAGTTACCACCATTCCAACATCAACATTTTCAAGAGCCACTCCTTCCATACTATTACCATGATGAACCACCTCCAATGCATGACAATTTTCAACCACAAGATGAACACTACTTTCCTCCATAACCTCCATTGCAATTCCTAGGGAGAACGACCCGAGGTTTAATAATTCGGTTTATAATTTTAGGGGTTTGTACTAGTGACAAACAAATTTTTGTATGAAAGGATTATTGTTGGTTTAGAAACTATATTGCAACGAGAATTTATTGTGAAATTCTAAACCGTCAAAAGTCCAATCATCAAAATGGCGCCGTTGCTGGGGAATTACAATGATGTTGTGTTATTGGTTATTGTATATATGTGAATATTGTGAATAGCTTGATTTTTGGATTGCTTGTTGGTTTTTGCTAGTTTTAGGACTTTGTTTCGTTATTTCTTGTTAGCTTTTGTCTTTATTTTCTCTTTTCATCATGAATTCTCACTTTGGCTATGAGTGTGATTACAACTATGTTGTAGGCAATGGAAGCTTCAATGAGGATATGTATCAAGAATGGGACAATCAAAGGTGGGAGGAGCTATATGCATATGATCAATCTTCTTGGCAACAACCACCACCAATACACTATGAACAAGAGCCATTCTATGATGCATATCAATCCAATGGCTATGGTGAATCCCCTTGTGACTTCTAAGAACCACTACCATACACCTATGAGCCATATCCTCAACATAGCCATCTACCATACTCACAAGCCTCTTTTCACCAACCACCTTTATATGACCCTCATCCATATCCACCATTACAACAACCATATGAGCCATATGAACCACATATAGAGTTACCACCATTCCAACATCAACATTTTCAAGAGCCACTCCTTCCATACTATTACCATGATGAACCACCTCCAATGCATGACAATTTTCAACCACAAGATGAACACTACTTTCCTCCATAACCTCCCATGGAAGAATACTCATGTCCTTCAATCCAAGAGCCATATGATCCTACTCATAATATCCAAGTGGAACAAGAGTCAAGGGATCATTTCAAGGAAGCATTGGATCAATTTCAAGCAACCATGGAGTGTGTTGTGCAACAAGTGAAAAGAATGGAAAATATTGAACCACCACAACTCTACCAAGAAGAACCACCTTCCTACTATGAACCTATTGTGATTTCTTTCCCCCAAAATGATGAACTCTTCCATCCACCCCAACCTCCAATGGATGACATCCTTGATGTTCTTGTTCAAAAACAAGAGGAGATGAAAAGGGATGTGCAAAACTTTACGGCCGCCCTAAATGAGGTGGTAAGCCGATTAGCATCCCAATGCTTGAACACTCAAGGAACTCCCATGGCTACATGTGGAGAATCAAATAAAGAGCATAACATGAAGGAGAGATTGTTGGAGAATGAGGGAAGTTGCTTTGTATTGGAACAATTGGAGGAAGCTATAATTGTTGAAGAAGAGGAAGAATTGGTTGAAGACTTAGGAGATGCGGAACCTCCATGGGACATAGAATTGAAGAAAATCCCTCCAAGATGATTGAAATTGATGCTAGGGAGGAAAGTGCACACCTTCCAAGGCATATTCCATATGAAGACTTGGATGGGATAGAGCAAGAATTGAGTTCCCTTGGTGAGGAAGATCAAGCATCAAGTCTTAGTGTTGTAGAATCCTTTGAGCATGAAGAACCTTCTCCCATTCGATTTGAAAGCGTTGTGGAGGTAAATCTCTCTCATCCTCCCGTTTATGATTTGAGTAAGGGAAAAGGCTTAGGTAGTATTATTGAACAAAGGATTACATTTGAGAAATCTTGTAAAGAAGTGGAAGTCCTTAGAAAAAGGAGGAGGGAAATTGAATACGCTTTGTCAAGACTCTTAGAAGCTTCTTTACCTAGGTTGCCATCTACTCCTTCACTTGAGTGGGTAAAATTCATTTCTATTAGCTTTATTGTCCCACTTGAGTATGGCTTACTTGAAACGGATGGTCAACTTAGGATGCTTTGTGGGATGAAGCGTAAAAGAAAGATGTTTCGTGGTTGGCGTTGCAAATCAAGGCTCATTATGGTTGATACTTCAAGAGTAGAATACAAAGGTTGGAATAGTGCTCAATTAGATGGGTCTAGGAGGATTGTTGGGCACTTCATAGAGAATTCATCTTGTTCACCCCCCTGATGGACTAATAATGACGATCAACTTCAAGACGGGTGTGAAAACAAAGTGTGGGATCCCGGATCGCACAAAGAGGATCAACTTTGGGAGCCCCAAGCTTGTGAAGAACTCCACCAACACTTGGCTCAATCCATGAGAAATCTTGGGGCACAATGGAGAACCAAGCATTAGTGGGAGTTCTAAGATGAATTCAAGCACAAGCCACCTTGATGGAGCTCCCCATAAGTCCAACTTAAGGACAATAAACAAAAGTGCTAGGTAGGAGACACCCCACCATGGTAACTTATTTTCATTTTCTCTTTTTGTACATATTGGTAATTAGTTTAAATTCATGTTTTTGGTTGATTTGTTGAGTATAATTGATAGTTTAGTATGTTAAATAAGGTTTTATGGTATTTTGGTAGCTGTTTGGAGGTTTGGAATGCTTGGATTGGTGCAAAAACATATAAAAAAAAAAACAGAGCACCATCCGCGCGTACGCGCACTGCGCACTTACGCGTGCATCAAGCATTTTTGCCTATCCGCGCGCACGCGCCATGTACGCGTATGCGTGGATTGAGAAATTCAACCCCAAGCCAAAAACCTGAGAGTTGTGCGAACGTTGCGCGCGCACTGTGCCTTTCGCACAAACCAACTTGCACGTACGCGCACATGACGTGTACGCGCCACTCTCGAAATAAGCCATCCGCGTGCACGCGCCATGTACGCGTACGCGTCGTGTCCATTGCACCACCATCCGCGCGCGCGCGCCATGCGCGCATACGTGTGGATGTCCTTCTTTCAACACATTTTTTTCTTCTCCTCTTTCCATTTCTTTCCTCCTCCTTTCTTCTTCCCTTCCTTTACCCCTCATCCAACACGACCAAACACCATTGATGACCATTTATTTTAGTTAACTAATTAGTTAGTTAGTTAGTTGACTAGTTAGTTTTAGTTAGTTTTCATTTCATTTTCTCTTTTTTATTGTAAGTATTGGATTGTTATTCTTGTTTACCATTAATTGTTGCTGAGTATTAAAAAGGGATGTTATCTTAACATCATTATGTTTATAATCTTTGTTGGATTCTATTGTTGATGTTATATTTTGCTACTTGGTTTTGAGTTTTTCATGCTTACCTTTTAAGAATACCAAGTGATGAGAACTGCCTTCGAGCTTGTAACTCTTCTTGAATTGCATGATTTGGCCACTATGTGATTTGAACCCTATTCTTTGATTAGGCAATCTCTTGACATTGGATGGTGTGCATTTACTTTAATGCATTGTGTTTCATGATAATATGCATCCATATGCTTTTAGCTTGAATGCTCTCATGCTTCTTTAATGCTTGTTTTACCTTACAAGTTTACTTAAAGCATCTCAAGCACACTAGGATGAGTGATGTACATGCTTCTTTTGTGACATAACTTTTTATGCTAATGTGTGTTCTAAAAGGCGCCTAATTTAGAACTCACATTCCTATTTTCCTAATGTCACACTAATTCACTCACTCAATCCTAGTGCTGAATACCTCATTCCAACAATGTTCGCTTCCTTGCTTTTGTATCTTCTCATCTTATGGTGTTATATTTTTGTGTTTCATGATTAATGCACCACAAGAAAAAATAGAAGCGGGAGAAAGAATACGCAGCAACCGGTTGATCTACCAGCTGAAGGTAGTAGTCCGGAGAGTCACCGTACCCCTTGCTCATCTTCGAATGCACCGAGGTCGGTGCAATCTTCAAGTGTGGGGAGGTCGTCCGACCGGTCGGCGATTTTGGGTGACAAGTGTCTAATCTCAACACTTTTGCATTTCATTATAGGTTTTTAGGATTTTTACTTGCATTTTCTTATTTTCGCATATATATACACAATAAGCTTAGTCAAAATAATGAGATTTTTCAAGATTTCTATCTATAGGGCACCTCAATTGATTTGAGTGAAAAATTTTCATTAAACTTGCTTGAATTATATATTGTGGAACATGTTTTGAGCTAAGAACACAAGCAAATGAGATTTGAGCCTAATTGTGTGGTTACGTTTTATAACCACTTATTTTTTCTTCTTGTGTGCATTATTCTCTTTCTATGATTGTAATCTTTGATTTGTTTGATTCTTTATGTCCATTATTTTGTGTATTCATGCATTTATATGATTGAGGCCATCATTTCATGTAGCTCACTTACCCAAATAGCCTTACCTTTTATCTTCCATTGTTAGCCAATTTGAGCCTATGATTAACCCACTTTGTTTTTAATTTTAGCATATTACAAGCCTTAAAGCGAAAAATAATAAATGTCCTTATTTGGATCTTTGATTAGCTTAGGCTAGAGTGTGTGTATCATTCAAGTGTGGGAACCTTGGGACATTGGGGGAATAAAAGGGTAGTTTTGTATTTTTGTTGTAAATATTGGGAATTGGGTATATGCTCATGTGTTAATTAAAACGTAAAACCTTATGTATTGATGTTTTTGTATATATTGCAAAGAAAAAAGGAAAAAAAATGAGAAAGACAAAAAAAAGAAAAAAATATAGAAAAATAAAGAAAAAAAGAAGAAGAAAAGAAAGAAATAAAAAGGGGACAAAATTCCCCAAAGCAAAGTAAAGTTCAATAAAGATCAATGCATATGAGTTGTGAAATGAAAAGGAAACGCATGAGTATGTGAAAAAGTGAAAGATGGGTAGTTAGGTTAGAACTTAATTGTATAGGATGTCATAGATTAGGTGGAAAGTCTAAGCTTATCAAAGATTCAAATTTCAAGCTCACTTGACCAAATATGCACCCTACCTTGACCTTAGCCCCATTACAACCAATGAAAAGACCTCATGATAGGTGTATGCATGCATGAAATAAATGTTAATTGTTAGAAGAAAAACAAATCTTGAAAAATATGATTAGGGGAGAATTGAGTGAATCAACCCTAAACACTCGAGCGAATAGAGTGCAAACACATCCGGTGAGGGTTTGATGCTCAATTACATGTTTTCACCTATGATCATCATTCTTCATGCAAGTTTGTAAAAATATTTAATAGCTCAATTCAATTGTGGTTTGGCATGGTTGCTAATACCTTTATCCCTTGTGCATATATGCTTCTTGGACATTGATTTATTTTGACCAAGCAATTGCATTCATGTAGATAGTTGCATATAGTTTAGGTTGCATTTAGTTAGATTTCATTGAATAAATGTTGATACCCCTTTGCTTTCTCTTGGTTTAAGCATGAGGACATGCTTGGTTTAAGTGTGGCGAGGTTGATAAACCCCATTTGTAGGGTTTATCTTGTGTTGAATTTAGAGGGTTAATCTTTTCCCACATTTATTCAATGAAATAGCATGGTTTTATAACTTCTCCTTTAATTGTGCTTATGAGTGAAAACATGCTTTTTAGGTCTTACAATAGCTAAATTTAATTTACCTTGATTCCATTAGGTGCCTTGATATGTTTGTTAAGTGATTTCAGATTTAGGAGGCAAAGATTGGATCAAGGGAATGAAGGAAGAGCATGTAAAAATGGAGAACTCATGAAGAAATGAAGGAATCGCAAAAGCTGTCAAGCCGACCTCTTTGCACTTAAACAACCATAACTTGAGCTACAAAGGTCTAAATGATGCGGTTTCAGTTGCATTGGAAAGCTAACATTCGGAGCTTCGAAATGATATAAGATTTGACATAGTTGCTACACGTATGGTGACGCGTACGTGCACTATACGCGCACGCATCGTTGCTGCCATATGATCCACTTAAAGTAATTAGTGGCCAGCGAATTCTAAAGCCTTGTGGGCCCAATCCAACTCATTTCTAATGCTATTTAACCCAAGGATTGAAGAGGAAGGAGACATCTAGTCATTAGTTTAGTTTTATTTTAGTTTTATCATGCTTTAGTTAGTTTCTAGAGAGAGAAGCTCTCACTTCTCTCTAGAATTAGGAGTAGGTTAGATCTAGATTAGGAATTCTTAGATCTAGGTTAATTTCATGCTTTGAGTTACTTTTTCTTTTGCAATTATTCTTCTTCTATCTTTCCTTTCTCTAGTTTAGCATTTAATTCATGTAATTCTCTACTTTTATGTTGATGCATCTTTGTTCTTCCATTTTCCTTTAATGCAATTTATGATTCATGTTCCTTTATTGTTGATTTGATTTGTTGTTGTTTAATTCCTTGCTATTGAGTAGTGTAGATCTACTTTCCTTGCAATTGAGTAGTGTAGATTTACATTCCTTGCAATTTTACTATGCTTTCCTTTTATGCCTTCCAAGTGTTTGATAAAATGCTTGGTTGGATTTTAGAGTAGAATTTTATGTTCTTGGCTTGGGGAGGTAACTTAGGAACTCTTGAGTCACTAATGTCCAAGTGATTGACGATTGGGAGCCATTAACTCTAGATCTCAGTAATTGAATTGGTGTAGAACTAGGACTTATGGACTTGGATTGACATAGCTCATTTGACTTTCCTTTATTAGTTAGAGGATGACTTAATGAGGTTGATCCTTGCCAATTCTCATGTTGTGGTTAGTGATTCGGATAGAGATCCTTGACCACCAAACCTTGCCAAGACCTCTTTAGTGTTAGTTTATTTTCATTTCCATTTACTTTTCATGCCTCTTATAAAAACCCCAAATATAACTCATAACCAATAACAAGACACTTTATTACAATTCCTAGGGAGAACGACCCGAGGTTTAATACTTCAGTTTATAATTTTAGGGGTTTGTACTAGTGACAAACAAATTTTTGTATGAAAGGATTATTGTTGGTTTAGAAACTATATTGCAATGAGAATTTATTGTGAAATTCTAAACCGTCAAAAGTCCACTCATCACTAACCAGCAAGTTCACTGGGTCGTCCAAGTAATAAACCTTACGTGAGTAAGGGTCGATCCCACGGAGATTGTCGGCTTGAAGCAAGTTATGGTCATCCTTGTAAATCTCAGTCAGGTAGATTCAAATGGTTATGAGGTTTTAGTAATTAAAACATAAATAAAATATAAAATAAGATAGAAATACTTATGTAATTCATTGGTGGGATTTCAGATAAGCGTATGGAGATGCTTGTTGCATCTGAATCTCTGCTTTCCTACTGTCTGCATTCAATCATTCATACTCCTTTCCATGGCAACCTGTATATTGGGGGATCACCATTGTTAATGGCTACCGTTCGTCCTCTCAGTAAAAATGGTCCAAATGCGCTGTCACTGCATGGCTAATCATCTGTCGGTTCTCACTCATGTTGGAATAGGATTCATTGATCCTTTTGCGTCTGTCATTACGCCCAACACTCGTGAGTTTGAAGCTCGTCACAGCCATCCCTTCCCAGATCCTACTCGTAATACCACAGAAAAGCTTTGGAGTTTTCGGATCTCAGGAATGGCCGCCGATAATTCTAGCCTATACCACGAAGGTTTTAATCTTAGATTAGAAACCAAAGAGATACACATTCAAGCTTGTTTTCATGTAGAACGGAAGTGGTTGTCAGGCACGCGTTCATAAGTGAGAATGGTGATGAGTGTCACTTGATCATCCCATTCATCATGTTCTTATGTGCGAATGAATATCTTTAAATAAGAATAAGCTTGAATTGAATAGAAAAATAATAGTACTTTACATTAATTCATGAGGAACAACAGAGCTCCACACCTTAATCTATGGGGTGTAGAAACTCCACCGTTGAAAATACATAAGTGAGAATGGTCCAGGCATGGCCGAATGGCCAGCCCCCCAAATGTGTACAATATGATCTATGATAGCATAGAACTGATAAAGGATGTAAAATAAATCACTAAAAGTAGTTTTTATACTAAACTAGTAGCTAGGGTTATAGAAAATAAGTAACTAAGTGCAGATAGTGCAGAAATCCACTTCCGGGACCCACTTGGTGTGTCCTTGGGCTGAGCATTGAAGCTTTCATGTGTAGAGACTCTTCTTGGAGTTAAACGCTAGCTTTGCTGCCAGTTTGGGCGTTTAATTCCAGCTTTTATGCCAGTTCTGGCGTTTAACGTCAGAATAGGGTAGAAAGTGGGCGTTCAAACGCCAGTTTGCATTATCAAAACTCGGGTAAAGTATGGACTATTATATATTGCTGAAAAGCCCAGGATGTCTACTTTCCAATGCAATTGAGAGCGCGCCAATTGGGTTTCTGTAGCTCTAGAAAATCTATTTCGAGTGCAGGGAGGTTAGAATCCAACAACATATGTAGTCCTTTTTCAATCTCTGAATCAGAATTTTGCTCAGGTCCCTCAATTTCAGCCAGAAAATACCTGAAATCACAAAAAAACACACAAACTCATAGTAAAGTCCAGAAATGTGAATTTTGCATAAATACTAATAAAAACATACTAAAAAGTAGCTAGATCCTACTAAAAACTACCTAAAAATAATGCCAAAAAGCGTATAAATTATCCGCTCATCACCTACACACTTGTGTGCACTGAATCTTTCTTGAAGATAAAATTCGGCCAGTAAGACAACCACAACGAAGGCTCAATCCGACGATTCTTGATGTTGTGAAGAAGGAGATCACTCGATTGCTTGATGCAGACATCATCTATCTCGTTTTCGATAGTGCGTGAGTTTGGTCCGAGTTGTTCTTAAGAAGTCGGGCATTACCACTATAAAGAAGGAAGATGGTTAGATGATCACAACAAGGGTGCAAAATTCTTGGCGGGTTTGCATTGACTATAAGAGACTAAATGTCGCAACAAGGAAAGTCTACTACCCCTTGCCATTCATTGACCAAATGTTGTACCAATTGTCTGGTAAATCTCACTATTATTTTCTTGATGGTTTTACTGGTTATTTCCAAATACACATTGCTCCGGAAGATCAGGAAAAAACTACTTTCAGTTGTCCTTTTGGCACTTTTGCTTACAAAAGAATGTCATTTGGTTTATGCAATACACTTGCTACTATTCAACGGTGCATGATTAGCATCTTTTTCAATCTTATGGAGAGTTATTTGAAAGTATTTATGGAACTTCCTTTGATTGTTGCTTAGACAACTTAGCTAAGGTCTTAGAAAGATGTGTTAACTCTAACCTTGTCTTAAATTTTGAAAAGTTCCATTTTATGGTAAGGCAAGGAATAATGTTAGGACATGTTTCTAATGACGGCATTTCAGTTGACCCAACTAAAGTTGATGTTATTGCTAGTTTGCCTTACCCTTTTCTGTGAGGGAAGTCTGCTCTGTTCTGGGACATGCAGATTTTTACAGGCGCTTTATCAAAGATTTTAGCAAGATAGCCTTGCCCTTGTCCAATCTATTACAAAAAGATGTTGACTTTGAGATTAGTGATGCTTGTAAAGAGGCGTTTGAAAAGCTAAGGAAGGCTCTCACCACAGCCCCTATTGTAAGAGAACCTAACTGGACATAACCCTTTGAGATCATGTGCGATGCCTCTAATCATGCTGTGGGTGCTGCGCTTGCACAGCGCCAGGGTAAGCTCCCTTATGTCATTTCCTACACCTTTAAGACATTGGATACAGCGTAATCCAATTACACCACTATTGAGAAAGAGCTTCTAGCAGTTGTTTTTGCATTAGATAAGTTCAGATCATATTTGCTAGGCTCAAAGAGAGTGCTGTATTCGGATCATGCGGCCTTGAAGTATTTGCTAACGAAAAATGAATCAAAGCCTAGGCTCATCCGTTGGATCTTACTTTTGCAAGAATTCGATGTTGAGATTAGAGATAGGAGTAGATCACAGAATTTGGTTGCGGACCATTTGAGCCGTCTTGAGCACATCAAGTATGATCCATTCCCTATTGATGGTTTGCATGCTATCTCTAATAGCACCCCTTTGTTTGCTTATATGGCAAATTACTTGGTCGCCAAAATCTTTCCCCCTAGTTTTACTAAGCACCAAAGAGACAAATCGAGGAGTGATACCAAATACTATATTTGGGATGACCCTCACTTATGGAGACATGGGACAGACCAAGTAATCCGTAGGTGTGTCCTAGAATAGGAATTCCAATCGATCCTTGAGTTTTGTTATTCATCCACTAGCGGAGGCCACTTTGGCTCCCAACGGACCGTTAAAAAGGTGTTAGATTGTGGATTCTAGTGGATGACACTATTTAAAGATGCAAATCAATATTTTGTCTTGTGTCACTGGTGTGCGAAATTACACTTCACACAACTGAAGCAGCAAGTGCATTGGATCATCCAAGTAATACCTGAGTGAGTCAGGGTCGATCCCACGAGGATTGTGATTTGAAGCAAGCTATGGTTATCTTGTAGATCTTAGTCAGACGGATAGAAAAGTTGTTTGATTGTTTAAACGCATAAAAAGAAAATAAATAAAACGTTACTCAGTTGATGGTGAATGCAATGATATGAAGATGGTTAAGGTTTGGAGATGCTTTGTTCTTCTGGATGATTCCGGTCTGACTGTCTTCTTCAACTATGAATGATTTCTTCTATGGTAGGCTGTATGTGATCAATGCCTTTCTTGAGAGGTCGCCAATGCTCCTCCAGATCTGAACCCCAGGGTTAGTGCGGATCCAGTCTGATTGAGGGTGAAGCTCCAGCAGTCCATTCTCCTTAGTGATCGTACTCAAAACGCCATAGACAAGGTCGAATCTTCGGGATCAGAGAATTCTGCGCCTTTGGTTCTAGCCTCTACCACAAAGACTCTAATCTCCCCATACCTCGGCTGAACTGGTGTCTCGAGAAGTCCCCAACGAAGTCGTGGATTAGCCGTCTAAGAGATGTATAATCAAGCTAGTGGTTCATCATTGTCCGATGAAAGACCCACTCTAAACCCATGTAGAATTAGATAACCTTGTACCGGTTCAACGCATTCATAATGATGAAGAACGAAGATACATCTTAGAATAGTGAATCAAACACGAAATGAGATAGAACGGTAGTACTTTATTAATCCATAAAATTCAACAGAGCTCTTCCCCTCATCCTAGGAGGTTTAGAAATCCATACTAATAGATAATACAATGTAAAACATGTAAAGTGTTAAAAGGTCTCGTGTTCTTCCCTGAAAAGTATATGAGTTCTCAAATAAATACTAGACTAATGACTAAGGATTACATAAGAAGGGTAAAACAGTCTTTTAATGCTAAATTCCACTTTTGGGGCCCACTTGGTGAGTGTTTGGGCTGAGCTTGATTGAGATCCACGTGCTAGGAGGCCTCTAGGGCGTTGACGCTGGCTAGGGGGTCCTTTTTGGGTGTTGGACGCTGGTCTCTTCTCCCTTGGGCATTGGACGCCAGAATAGGGCTGGAAGCTGGCATTGAACGCCAGTTTTGGGCCTTCAATTATGAAGCAAAGTATGGACTATTATATATTTTTGGAAAGCCGTGGATGTTAGCTTTCCATAGTCATTGAAAATGTTCCATTTTAATGTCTGTAGTTTTAGAAAAGCTCTTTCGGATGCAAGGAGGTCAGATCCTAACAGCATCTATAGCACTTTCTCTGTCTCTGAATCAAACTTTTGCTCTAGCTCCTCAATTTTAACCAGAAAATACCTAAAATTGCATAAAAACACATAAAATCAAAGTAGAATCCAAAAATGTGAATTTTGCACTAAAACCTATGAAAACTTAATAAAACTTAAACAAAACATACTAAAAACTATATGAAAATGATGGCAAAGAGCGTATAAAACATTTGCTCATTAGAACACCAGACTTAAACGGTTACTTGTCCCCAAGAAACTAAAAACAAATTAGGATAAAAAGAAGAGTAAGATACAATAAATCTCAGAGTTTCTAATGAAGCTCAGTTTCGATTAGATGAGCGGGACTTAGTACCTTTTTGCTTCTGAATAGTTTTGGTATCTTACTATCCATTGAAACTCAAAATGATTGGCATCTTTAGGAACTTAGAATCCAGATGATATCATTGAATCTCCTAGTATATTTCTTTTTTATTCTTAAACACAGCTTTTTAGAGTCTTGGCCGTGGCCCTAAGCACTTTGTTTTCGAGTATTACCACCGGATACATAAATGCCATAGACACTTAACTGGGTGAACCCTTTTGGATTGTGATTCATCTTTGCTAGAATCCCCAGATAGAGGTGTACAGAGTTCTTAAGCATACTCTTTTTGCTTTGGATCATGACTTTAACTACTCAGTCTCAAGCTTTTCACTTGACACCTTCACACTACAAGCATATAGTTAGGGACACTGTACTTTTTAGATTTCTTAGGCCAAGATTTTGTTTTGTGTAGGCCCTCCTAACCATTGATGCTTAAAGCCTTGGACCCATGCTCTTGTCTTTTGGTTTAAAGAGCTATTGGCTTTTTCTTTTTTCTTTTCTTTTTCAATTTTTTTGCCAATTTTTTTTGGAACATGCTTTTTCTTTTTCTTTTTGCTGCTTTTTCTTGCTTCAAGAATCAATTTTTGAGATCTTTCAGATTACCAATAATTCTTCTTCTTTTTCATCATTCTTTCAAGAGCCAACATTCATAAACTCCAACTTTAAATATGCACTATTTATTCATGCATTCAGAAAATAAAAGCTACCACATCAAAATAATTAACTATTCTTATTATATAACTCAAAGTTCATGTATCTCTCAATTCTTTTAAAATAAAATTTTTCTTTTAAGCAAGGTGAGAGATATATGGAACATTTTATAGCCTTAAGACATAGATGATCATGCAACAAGAACAAGAGAACAGACAATAAAACATAACAAAAAACAGAAAAATAACATAAAAGCAAGGGAATTAAGAGAACGAGTTCACCTTAGTGATGGCACCTACTACTCCTCCTTGAGGATCCAATGTAGTTCTTGATCTCTTTAATGTCACGCCCTTGTCTCTGTTGTTCTTCCCTCATGGCCCTTTGATCCTCTCTAATTTCATGGAGGATGGTGGCTTGATCTTGATGCTCCAACCTCAATTGCTCCATATTAGTGTTTAATTCTCCAAGAGAATTATGCAATCGGTCCCAATAACCTTGAGGAGGAAAATGCATCACTTGAGGTATCTCAGGGATTTCTTGCTGAGGCGGTTGCACAGGTTCATGTGCATGTTCTCTAGTTTGCTCCATCCTCTTCTTAGTGATGGGCTTGTCTTCCTCAATGAAGATGTCTCCTTCTATGACAATTCTAGCTGAATTACATAATTGACATATGAAGTTAGGGAAGTGGAGGAAAGTGCCCTTCTCTTCCTCTTCCTTTAGGTTTCACCAGTCTTTGGTGCTATACGTAGGAGTGGTAGAAGTCAAAAAGCAAGGCTTTTGCAACACCAAACTTAAGAGTTTTGCTCGTCCTCGAGCAAATACGAACAATAGAGAAGAATAGAGTAGAAGAGGGTGGGATAGGTGGAGATTCTGTGAGACCTACTGGTCCTGAGAGGCTAGGGTAATTGAATTTCCTGCCCTCCATATGGGTGTCGAATGCCCAGCTGCTACACCGTGGCTGGCGTTCAACGCCAGCTTTCCTATCAGTTGTGGCATTGAATGCCCAAGAGGGACTCCTTCCTGGAATTCAATGCCAGATCTTATGATTTCTTGGGTGTTGAACGCCCAGCCTCTGTGCTTGGCAGGCATTCAATGCCAGCATTGCTGTCCCTAGTGGGCATTGAACGCCCACTCTGGCCCTTTGTCTGGCGTTCAACACCAGCAAGGTCCTTCCTCCAGGGTGTTCTGTTTTCATCTCTGAACCTTTTTGTATCTATTCTAACTACTACACATGATCACAAACATTAAAAATCAAGGGAAATCTCTAAAAATAAACTAAAATAAACTCAAATGAAAATAAACAAAAGAAATAAGAACAAAAATACTCTACTCATGATTGGATTGCCTCCCAACAAGCGCTTCTTTAATGTCATTAGCTTGACAGACAGCTCCTTTCAAGGAGGAAGATAGTTATAGAGGAATAAGTTCTTACTCCTTACCGGGAGCTTTCTTCCTGTGCTCTCATGGATTAGCTTAATATGCTCGAGAGACAGGATCTTGTTCACTGCATGAGGCAGGGTTTGGCTTGCAGTAATATGTTGGTGTCCCTTAGTACTATTTCCCTCTTCCATGGTGAATACCATGATGAGATAAGTGAACATTACCATTTTCCATGGTGAAAAGCCTTTAGTAGGGATATTTTTGTTTTTCAAGCCCCTAGGTATCTTCCTTTTGGGGCCTTCCTCCTTGGTGGATAGTGTACATCCAACACCAAACTTACGTTTGGTCTTAGGAGGGATTAAATTGGTTTCAATCAAGGGAGGAGGCTTGAATGCTGAATGCTGTATGCGAGTACCTCCCTCGTCAGGAGGTAGTGGTGGGTTAACAACCTCGAACACCATCCAGTCCTCATGCAAGGTAATCCTTGTTTCTTGTGCCTCTTGGATTCTCAGCTTCTTCACCAAAGATGAAGGTATCAGATTTAAAATTAAGCCAAGATCATACAGGTCTTTGTCAAAAGTGATCTTTTCAGTAGTCCATAGGATCTGAAAGCTCCTTGGATCTGGCATCTTCCATGTCGGCTCATTCTAAATTAGGATACTTTACTTCTCAGTAAGTACCTCTATTTCATCTCCCCTTAGGTCTTTCTTTTAAAAAAGAATATCTTTTGGATAGGCCGTATAGGGGGTCTTTTTTTCCAATACCTTTGCAACAGAGATATTGACTTGCAGCTCTTTAAGGGCTACTGGAAAAATAAGCCAACTGTTCATCTGCCGGTTCTTTCTGCACGCCAAGGAAAGATAGCTCTTGAGGCTCTTTTACCTCTGCAAGGGGGTACTCTGTGGTAATCACATGCTCCTCTTGCACACCAAGAGAAGATTCAGCTCAAGGTTCCTTCTCCTTTGTAGGGGCATGCTCAATGGCATTCTCAGAATCCTCCTAGTTCTTAATTGCCTTCAGTTCCTCAGTAGCAGACTCCCGAGGTTCGGCCTCTTTGGTGAAGACTACTGTCTCACCTTCTTTTAAGGTCTCCTTTCTAGAGAGCATCAGGCTTTCTGTGAGGGCCCTATAGGGATGCACCTCCTCAAATAACTCAGTGGGAGAAGTATTAACCAGGTCAGGTGTCCACTGGTCATAGGTGTGAGTGTCTCCTTGAGGATGGTCACCACTCATGGCACTAGGAGCACTATGACTCTTAGCAGGGGGTGCGGCTACAGTCTCCCTGTCTAGAACTTTTGTTCTGACTGGGGTGTGAACATCTGTTGCTAACTTAGCCAATCTTTACAAGAGAGAGAACCTGTTCAGGAATTTGTTAACGACCTTATCCCAGGTGTTCACACTTTCTTTGGGTACAATATACCACCAATCTCTTGCTCGATCTCTCAAAGAAAATGGGAATAGTTTTAGCTTGTGGAATTTAGGGTCCATTCCATTGGTCTCTACAGTATCACAGAACTGTAGGAAGTCAGAGATGAATCTACTGGTGTCTTCCTATGGATGTCCGTGAAATTGGAACTTCTGCAATATTAGGGTGATCACTTGTGGGTTGATTTTAAAGTTTCTTGCTCTGATAGGGGGTGCATTGATACTTCCTCCACAGAAATCAGGAGTAAGATCTGTGTCGGGGTCTAGAAGTCTCCTGGCCTATGCATTCCACATCAGACTAATAGTGACCTTGGTGTTCCTGCATGCATAAATAAGAGACAAAAAAATGAGAGTCTCTATGTCAGAGTATAGAGAGGGAAGAAGAATTTGAAAATTAGAAAAAAAATTAACCAAAAAGATTTAAAAATTTAGAAGAAAGTTTTCGAAAAAGAGGAGAGAGGAATTAGTTAGAAAGTTTTGAAAAAGAAGAAAGAGAAATCAAGTAACTAATTAAGAAGATTTGAAAATAAGATAGAAGATTAGAAAAGATTTGATTTTAAAATTCTTTTTGAAAAAGTCAACAAGATAAGATAAGAATTGAAAAGATTTGAAAAAGATTTTGAAATTAAAATTTAAAAGAAGATAAGCTAGAAAAGGGTTTGAATTGAAAAGAAGATAAGTTAGGTAAGAAAGATAAGATAAGGAAGTTAAGAAAAGATAAGTTTTAAATAAAAAAATTTGAAATCAAAATCAAAAAGTTAGTTTCTAATTTAAAAAGATTTGAAATTTAAATTTTAAAAGAAAGATAAGATAAGAAAGAATCAAATTTTAAAATAAAATATTTGAAAAGAAGTTGAAGAAGATAAGATTTGAAATTTGATTTTTAAAAAGATTTGATTTTAAAATTTGAAATTTGAAATAAGATAAGATTTTGAAAATTGAATTTTAAATTTTGAATTTTGAATTTGAAACAAGATAAGATAAAGATTTGAAAAATATTTGAAAAAGATAAGAATTGAAATTTGATTTTTTTTTTAAAAGATTTGATTTGAAGACAAGATAAGATAATAATTTGAAATTAAAATTTTAAAAATTTTTTGAAAATTTTGAAAATTAAGGTAAAAAGATAGAAAAGATATATTTTTTAATTTTTTGAATTAATGAAGAAAGAGAAAAACAAGCAAAAGACACCAAACTTAAAGTTTTTAGATCAAAGAAGTACAAATTTTCGAAAATCAAGAGAACAAACACCAAAAGACACCAAACTTAAAACTTTTAAGATCAAAACAAGAAGAAAAACAAGAACACTTTGAAGATAAAGAAGAACACCAAGAACAAAACTTAAAGGATTCAAAGAAAATAAGAACATACAAAGGATACGAAACTTAAAAATTTTGAAAATCAAAGACACAATTTTCAAAAATTTTAAAAGAAAAGATTCAAGAAGACCCCAAACTTAAAGATTGACACAAGACTCAAACAAAAGATGGTTAAGGCTTGGAGATGCTTTGTTCTTCTGGATAATTCCGGTCTTACTGTCTTCTTCAACTGTGAATGATTTCTTCTATGGCAAGCTGTATGTGATCAATGCCTTTCTTGAGAGGTCGCCAATGCTCCTCCAGATCTGAACCCCAGGGTTAGTGCGGATCCAGTCTGATTGAGGGTGAAACTCCTGCAGTCCATTCTCCTTAGTGATCGTACTCAAAATGCCATAGACAAGGTCAAATCTCCGGATCAGAGAATGCTGTGCCTTTGGTTCTAGCCTCTACCACAAAGACTCTAATCTTCCTAAACCTCGGCTGAACTGGTGTCTCTAGAAGTCCCCAACGAAGTCGTAGATTAGCCGTCTAAGAGATGTATAATCAAGCTAGTGGTTCATCATTGTCTGATGAAAGACTCACTCTGAACCCATGTAGAATGAGATAACCTTGTGCCGGTTCAATGCATTCATAATGATGAAGAACGAAGATACGTCTTAGAATAGAGAATCAAACACGAATTGAGATAGAACGATAGTACTTTATTATTCCATAAAACTCAGCATAGCTTTTTCCCTCAACCTAGGAGGTTTAAAAACTCATACTGATAGATAATACAATGTAAAACGTGTAAAGTGTCAAAAGGTCTCGTGTTCTCCCCCAAAAAGTATATAAGTTCTCAAATAAATACTAGACTAATGACTAAAGATTACATAACAAGGGTAAAACAGTCTTTTAGTGCTAAAATCTACTTTTGGAGCCCACTTGGTGAGAATTTGGGCTGAGCTTGATTGAGATCCACGTGCTAGGAGGCCTCTAGGGTGTTCAACGCTGGCTAGGGGGTCCTTTTTGGGCGTTGGACACTGGTGTCTTCTTCCTTGGGCGTTGGATGCCAGAATAGGGTTGGAAGTTGGTGTTTAACATCAGTTTTGGGCCTTCAATTCTGTAGTAAAGTATGGACAATTATACATTGCTAGAAAAGCTCCAGAAAAGCTCTTTTGAGGTCAAGGAGGTCAGATCCTGACAGCATCTGCAGCACTTTCTCTATCTCTGAATCAGACTTTTGCTCTAGCTTCTCAATTTCTACCAGAAAATACCTGAAATTGCATAAAAACACACAAACTCAAAGTAGAATCCAAAAATGTGAATTTTACACTAAAACCTATGAAAACTTAATAAAACATAAACAAAACATACTAAACTATATGAAAATGATGGCAAAAAGCGTATAAAACATCCGCTCATCAGTCACCAATGTCAGAAATAAGGAAATGTATCAAAAAAGATGAAATGCCCTAACAACCCATGCTTTTCTGTTAAATTTTTTATGTTTGGGGGATTGACTTTATGGGACCATTCCCTAATTCAAATGGGTTCCTTTATATCCTCTTTGCAGTTGACTGTGTGTTAAAGTGGGTGGAAGCAATTCCAACCCGCCTTGACGATGCTTACACAGTGGTTTCTTTTATAAGAAACAATATTGTTTGCCGTTATGGGTCACCACAGGCAATCATGAGCGACAAAGGGACTCATTTTTGTAATAGGAAAATGGAAGCATTGCTAAAGTAGTATGGTATGATGCATAATGTTACAACTGCTTATCACCCCAAAACCAACGGTCAAGCATAGGTGTCTAACCAAGAGATAAAGAGGATTCTAGAGAAGGTGGCAAACCCCAAATGGAAGGATTGGAGCCCTTGGTTGGGTGACATATTGGCACAAATTCCCACACTTCGTACTATTGAACCAGCAAGTACACACGGTCATCCAAGTAACACCTAAGCGAGTCAGGATCGATCCCACGAGGATTGTGATTTGAAGCAAGCTATGGTTATCTTGTAGATCTTAGTTAGGTGAATAGAAGAGGTAGGTTTGTCGTTTTAAACACATAAAAGAAAATAAAGAGAACTTAACTAGGTTGATATGTTTGCAATGATAAGAAGATGGTTAAGGCTTGGAGATGCTTTGTTCTTCTGGATAACTCTGGTTTTACTGTCTCTTTCAACTATGAAGGATTTCTTCTATGACAGGCTGTATGTGATCGACGTCGGTTGAGAGGTCGCCAATGCTCCTCTAGATCTGAACCCCATGGTTAGTGTGCATCTATTCTGATTAAGGGTGAAGCTCCTGCAGTCCATTCTCCTTAATGATCCTACTCAAAATGCCACAAACAAGGTCAAATCTTCCAATCCGGATCAGAGAATGCTGCGCCTTTGGGTTCTAGCCTCTACCACAAAGACTCTAATCTCCCCATACCTTGGCTGAACTGATATTTCGAGAAGTCCCCAATGAAGTCGTGGATTAGCCGTCTAAGAGATGTATAATCAAGCTAGTGGTTCATCATTGTCCGATGAAAGACTCACTCTAAACCCATGTAGAATGATATATCCTTATTCCAATTCAACGTATTCATAATTATGAAGAACGAAGATACATCTTAGAATAGAAAATCAAACACGGATTGAAATAGAATAGTAATATTTTTATTAATCCATAAAACTCAATAGAGTTCCTCCCCTCAACCTAGGAGGTTTAGAAACTCATACTGATAGAAAATACAATGAAAAATTCGAAATATGCTGGAAGAGATCTCTAGCAATGTGAACTTCTCCCTTAAATTCTAAACTAATGACTAAGGATTACTTAAAAAGGGTAAAACAGTCTTTTAGTGCTAAAATCTACTTCTGGGGCCCACTTGGTGAGTTTTTGGGCTGAGCTTGATTGAGATCCACGTGCTAGGAGGCCTCTAGTGCGTTGAACGCTAGCTAGGGGGTCCTTTATGGGCGTTGGACGCCAGTCTCTTCTCCTTTGGGCGTTGGACGCCAGAATAGGGCAGGAGGCTGGCGTTGAACGCTAGTTTTGAGCCTTCAATTCTGAAGCAAAGTATGGACTATTATATATTGCTGGAAAGCTCTTGATGTTAGCATTATATAGCCATTGTGAACGCTCCATTTAGACTTCTTTAGCTCTAGAAAAACTCTTTCGAATGGAGGTCAGATCTTGACAGCATCTGCAGCACTTTCTCTATCTCTGAATCAAAATTATGCTCCAGCTCCTCAATTTCAGCCAGAAAATACCTAAAATTGCATAAAACACATAAAATCAAATTAGAATCCAAAAATGTGAATTTTGTACTCAAACCTTTGAAAACTTAATAAAACTTAAACAAAACATAATAAAAACTATATGAAAATGATGCCAAAAAGCGTATAAAATATTCGCTTATCACAACACCAAACTTAAACTGTTGCTTGTTCCCAAGCAATTAAAAACATAGTAGGATAAAAAGAAGAGTAAGATACAATAAATCTAAGAGTTTTCAATGAAGCTCAATTTCAGTTAGATGAGCAGGACTTAGAAGCTTTTGCTTCTGAATAGTTTTGGCATCTCACTATTCATTGAAACTCAGAAGTGTTGGCATCCTTAGAAACTTAGAATCCAGATGATATTATTGACTCTCCTAGTTCAGTTCTTTTTGATTCATGAACACAACTTTTTAGAGTCTTGGCCGTGACCCTAAGCACTTTGTTTTCCAGTATTACCACCGGATTCATAAATGCCACAGACACTTTAACTGGGTGAACCCTTTCGGATTGTGATTCAGCTTTGCTAGAATCCCCAAATAGCGATGTCTAGAGTTCTTAAGCACACTCTTTTTGCTTTGGATCACGACTTTAACTGCTCAGTCTCAAGCTTTTTTACTTGACACCTTCACACCACAAGCATATGGTTAGGGACAGCTTGGTTGAGCCGGTTAGGCTAGGATTTTATTCCTTGTAGGCCCTCCTAACCATTGATGCTCAAAGCCTTGGATCTTTTTACCCTTGCCTTTTGGTTTAAAGGGTTATTGGCTTTTTCTGCTTTTCATTGCTCTTTTTTTTCGCATGCAAAATTTTTTTCTTTTTATTGCATCTTGCTTTTTGCTAGTTTTTCTTGCTTCAAGAATCAATTTTTAGATTTTTCAGATTACCAATAATACTTCACTTTTATCATCATTCTTTCAAGAGCCAACATTTTTAATTTCAATTTCAAATATGCACTGTTTATTCATACATTCAGAAAACAAAAGCAATGCCACCACATCAAGATAATTGAACAATTCTTAAAATAAACTCGAAATTCATGCAACTTAATTTCTTTTTCAAATAAAATTTTCTTTTAAGTAAGGTGAGAGATATATGGAACATTTTATAACTTTAAGACATAGATAGAAATGATCATGCAATAAGAACAAGAGAACAGACAATTAAAAACATAACAGAAAATAGAAAAATAACATAAGAAAAGGGGATTAAGAGAACGAATCCACCTTAGTGATGGCGGCTACTACTCCTCATTGAAGATCCAATGTAATGTTCAGTCTCTTTAATGTCATGCCCTTGTCTTTGTTGTTCTTCCCTCATAGCTCTCTGATCTTCTCTATTTCATGGAGGATGGTGGAGTGCTCTTGATGGTCCAACCTCAGTTGCTCCATGTTTGAGCTCCACTTTCCCAGAGAGGTATTTAGTTGATCACAAAAAATTTTGGGGAGGAAAATACATCCCTTGAGGCATCTCAGGAATTTCTATTGAGGCGGCTCCATATGCTCTTACTGTGGTCCATGTGCCGGCTCTCTAACATACTCCATCCTTCTTTTAGTGATGGGTTTGTCCTCTTCTATGACAATTCTAGCTGAATTACATAGGTGACAAATGAGGTGAGGGATGTGGGGGCAAGTGCCTTTCCTTTCCTCTTCCTTGAGGTTTTACCAGTCTTTGGTGCCATACTCAGGAGTGGTAGAAGTCAAAAAGTAAAGCTTTTGCAACACCAAACTTAAGAGTTTTGCTCGTCCTCGAAAAAATATGAACAATGGGAAAGAATAGAGTAGAAGAGGGTGGGGTTGGTGGAGCTTCTGTGGGACTTACCGGTTCTGAGAGGCTAAGGCAATTGAATTCCCTGCCATCCATATGGGCATTGAACGCCCAGCTTGTGCACCATAGCTGGCGTTTAATGCCAGCTTGCCTCCCATTTGTGGTGTTGAATGCCCAGGAGAAACCTCCTTCCTAGCATTCAACGCCAGCTTGTTGCTCCCCAGAGGGCGTTGAACACCCACTCTGGCTCTTTGTCTAGCGTTCAACGCCAGCAAGGTTTCTACTTCAGGGTGTTCTGTTTCCAACTCTGACTATTTTTGTTTCTTTTCTAACTACTGCACATGATCACAAACATTAAAAAGCAAGGAAAAACTCTAAAAATAACAAAAATAAAATCAGATGAAAATAAACGAAAGAAATAAGAATAGAAATACTCTACTTATGGTTGGGTTGCCTCCCAACAAGCGCTTTTTTAATGTCATTAGCTTGACGGACAACTCCTTTCAAGGAGGAAGATAGTCATAGAGGATTAAATCCTTACTCCTTATTGGGAGCTTCCTTCTTGTGCTCTCATGGATTAGCTTAATACGCTCAAGAGACAGGATCTTATTCTCTGCCTGAGGCAGGGTTTTGCTTGCAGCAATACGTTGGTGTTCCTTTTTGCCACTTCCCTTTTCCATGATGAATTCCATGATGAGATAAGTGAACATTACCATTTTCCATGGTGAAAAGCCTTCAGTAGGGATGTTTTTATTTTTTCAGCCCCTTGGTATCTTCTTTTTGGGGCCTTCTTCCTTAGTGGATAGTGTACATCCAACACCAAACGTAAGGAGGGATTGAATTGGTTTCATCCAAGGGAGGAGGCTTGAATGCTGAATCCTTTATGCAAGTGCCTCCCTTGTCAGGAGGTAATAGAGGGTCAAAAACTTTGAACACCATCCAGTCCTTATGTAAGGTAATCCTTGTTTCTTGTGCCTCTTGGATATCCAGCTTCTTCATTACAGATGAAGGGATCAGATTTAAAGTCAAGCCAAGATCATACAGAGCTTTGTCAAAAGTGATCTTTCTAGTAGTCCATAGGATCTGAAAGCTCCCTGGTTCTGGCATTTTCCTAGGCAGCTCATTCTGAATTAGGATATTATACTTCTTAGTAAGTACCTCTATTTCATCTCCCCTTAGGTCCTTCTTTTCAAAAAGAATGTTTTTTAGATAGGCCGTTGATGAATTTATATTTGATGATGATTTTTGGTTGAAATTGAATGGATTTCATGAAATAAATTTGCACTTATTCCACTAAATAGCATGCATTTGAACTTTCTTCCTAATTTGTGCTTGATTATGAAAACATGCTCTTTTGTGCCTAATTTGATAAATTTTATTCCATTTACCTTCCATTCGATACCTTGATGTTATTTGTGCGTAATTTCAGAGGTATAAAGCAAGAATGACTTGGAGAAAATGCAAGAAGAGCATTCAAAGTGGAGGAAGCATAAATAATCAATGGAGAAGAGCTAAGCCTAGTGTGCGTACGCACAGGCCTGCGTGCATACGCACAGCCATCAGATCAGAGCCACGCGTGCACGTGAGCCGCATCGTGCGCGTCATGTGTTCATTCAACCATCGCCTAGTGTGCGTACGCACAACTTCCTGTGCGTACGAACGGGTAGAGATTTTCGGTAGAGTGTGTGGATGCACACTTCTGTGCGTGCGCACAGGTTGATGCACATGCCTTCATTAAAATCTCACGTGACTCACAATTTTGGTGGTTAGGAGGCCCATTTCTGAAGCCATTTAGCTCATAAGGAGGGAAAAATGAAGACCATACCATAGCATAACATTAGTGTAGCCTAGGAGTAGTGGTAGATAGCTTTAGTATAGTTTTTCTTTAAGTTTTTCATAATCTCTATTAGGGTTTATACTAGGGTTTTTACTTTCAAGTGCCATTTCCATTTTGATCTTGGATTTGCTAATTTCCATTGTAAGTATCTCTTTGTTACTACTCTTTATAGTTACATTGTTCTTACTCTTTCTTATAATTCAAGTTATAGTTCAATTTTACTTCTCTCTTGTAATTTCTATTTCTTGTTGATGAATTTGATTATTAATGATTGTTACATGCTTTCTTGAGTCTTTATTGTTGATTGAGATCATTTGTTCCTTTTGGTTTCAAGCTTTTTCTCATTTTTCCCATCTTTAGAGTTCTTGCCCACCAAGTGTTTGACAAAATGTCAAGTATGATTTTGGGCTAGTTTTCTATCTCTTGGTTTCGGGAAAGTGAGAAATTGGGTTCCTAGAGTTGGAATGTCCAACATTTAGTGTTAATTTTGGATTGTTAATTGTTCTTGTTCCCACTAACGCTATGTTGTTGCTAAGGCAATTAGCAAGCAATTTAGGATTTGTGGGTTAAGAACACTTATGCTCATTTAACTTACTCTCCAATGTGAGGGTTAATCAAGTGAGATTGATCCATTCTAGTAGTCATAGTTGTGGTTCCAACAAGGTAAGGACCCTTAGCTCACTCCAAGCCAAGATATCTTTTATGCTTCAATTTCTTCATACACATTTACATTAATTCCTTTTTACACTTTACTTGTCTATATTTCAAAGTTGCTTCATTAATTTCTTTATTAGTTCATTTATTACAATTTTGCATGTTCTTTTATTACTTTATATGTTTATCCATTTATTGAAAACCCTATGATCCTCACAACCAAGATTGCACACTCATTGGTCTCAAGTGTCCTTGGGAGACGACCCGGGAATTGAAACTCCCAGAATTGAATTGGTTTTAAATTGTGACATTATTTTGAATTCAAACTTTGACTGTGAGCATTATCCATTGGCTTGGACTATACTTGCAACGGAACTCAATATGTGGAAAATTCTAAGCCGACAGTTTGGAATACGTTAGCCGTATATGGGGTCTTTTTTTCCAATACCTTTGTAACAGAGATATTGACTTGCAGCTCCTTAAGGGCTGCTGGGTGATGATTGGATTTTTGACGGTTTAGAAATTCACTAATGAAATCTCGTTGTAAAGTATAGTTTCTAAACCAAGCAATAATCCTTTTCATACAAAAAGTTGTTTGTCACTAGTACAAACCCCTAAAATTTATAAACCGAAGTATTCAAACCTCGGGTCGTTCTCCCTAGGAATTACAATAAAGTGTCTTGTTATTGGTTATGAGTTATTTTGGGGTTTTGGATAAGAAGAATGAAAAGTAAATGGCAATGAAAATAAACTAACAACTATAAAAGGCTCTTGGTTTGGTATAAAAATTAGAAGTCCTATCCTAGTTATCTTTCTCAATTGTGATGAGAATTGTTCATTGCTACCACTTAGTTAACCCTTACTAATTAAAGAAAAGTCAAGTGGATAAATTGACTTGAGCCACAAGTCCTAGCCAACTCCCAAGGAAAGACTAGCTTTAGTGCACTCCAAACCAATTAGCAATCTCTCCAATTATCAATCAACAAAGGGATTAGATAACTCAAGTGTCACTAATTACTCTACCTAGGCCAAGAGGAACAAAATCTACACTATATCTAGAAGAGGCATTTCAACAAACACATAGAGTGCAATAGAAGTAAACATTATTAATTGCAAGAATTAAAGGAATCTACAACTACAAAGGCAAGAGATCAACAATAGAAAAGCCACTACAAGAAAAAAGGCCTATCGGTACCCTTTTTTCTTGCCACGCTTTAAAAGCGTGGCCAAAAGTGATCAATGGCCACGCTTTTATGAGGGTAGCCACTGATTTGTGATTTGGCCACGCTTTTTTTGTCACGCTTCAAAAGCGTGGCCATAGAGAGATTTTGGCACGCTTTTATGAGGGTGACCACTGATTTATGATTTGACCACCCTTTTTTTTTTGCCACACTTCAAAAGCGTGGCCATAGAAAAAAACAAGTACGCTTTTAAAGCGTGGCTGGTTTGTCGGGATACGGGCACATTTTTAAAGCGTGCCTATATCCTCTAATGATTTGGAACCCTAAAAAAGCGTGACAATAAGATTCCCAATTAATTTAATTTCTCACTCAAACACTTCATTTTTTTATCAAAACTCTCAAAACAGCCCTCACTTAGAAGTGAGAACCAAACCCTCGAAGCCTCTTCATTACTCAACTAAGAACCCTAAACCTTCGCAGCCCTCTCAGCTCGCAGCCCTCTTCATCATTGAGAAGTGAGAATCCCTTCATCTTTCAGCTCGTAGCCCCCTCTTAACTTGCAACCCTCTATCCTTCTCTTGCAATCATTTATCCCACTTTTGTAACTCTTGGAAACTTCAATCGGTGCTGCCTCCGTCGACGAACCCTCCATCGGCGCGCCCTCCGTTGGCATTCAGTCTCGCTCGCAAGGCCTCCATCGGCGCTCGCTCTCTCTCGCTCAAACCTTACCTCCGTCGACGCTGACTCAATCGTCGCTGCCTCTCCCGCAATCGGCGTTCCTCCCTCAATCGGCGCTCAACCCTCATCGTAACACAAGAAGGTACAGATTTAATCCCTTTTCGTTTCTCTATTTCAACCCTCACCATAACGCTGATTAATGTTTTCCGGAACCCAAAGAACAAGGAAATGTTGCCGGAGAACTTCAAAGAACAGCTTGCTTTGTCTGTGAGAAGCATCCAGTGGAGCTATGCAATATTCTGATCTACTTCATCTACCCCACCCGGGTACTAACTTCTAACTAACTGTTTCCTTGAATTTCAGTTCTGTTTTGGGATTTTTTTTTTCATTTTCTGTTTCTTGAATATTTGTTGTTTGTGAAAATACCTCACTGGACTTCATATGACGAGACACATCATGACTTGTTTCTTCTTCTGCTTCTTCTTCTCTAATATGAATAACTCAATACAATAGCTTCTTAGACAACACCACAATTCTCGTCTTTCTTCATACTGATAACGTTGTCGTGATTTGAGTACTCATCTTATATTATGTTTTTGTTATTTTTGGTCCAAAGTTTCAATCTTTTGAATTTTATTTTAGGCTATAAGGGTTGCTGCCATGAACTGTATTGATGGGCTAAGCATTGGGGCTCGTATTGCATGTTCTGGCAAGAAAAATGGTACTTAACTGTCAGAACAATTGGACTTAGCCATTACTTCTTAATTAATATTACCTTGATATTAAGATTTTCTAAACAGGAAACAAATGTCTTAATTGATGGTTACTATACTTGTGAAAATGTTCCTATAACAAATGCTTGTTATGCATGCTTTAGTTTGTTGAAGGGGTGCATGGGTATTATTAAAACTCATTCTTCATCTTATACAGTAAAAAGAGGTAAATAAAACTGCAACTGTGATAATGGAGATGCAATGATTTCTGAAATTATAAAATCCTCTTTCTTGCAAGAATTAAACCTTTTGTGTTTGGTCTATATGTCTACTTAATTCATTATCATGCTCCTAATTTTATATTGCAACAGCTGGTTGGCTAATACATACAAATACATTGCCTTGTATAATCCAATATTTAAGTTAGTAAAACCAGAAGGCAATTAACTCGTTGATATATATAAAAGTTTACATGGTGAGATGTGAATCATTTAATGGAGCACCTCATATCGATACTTTTACTTCTACTTCTACTTACTGCTATTATTATTTTTATTAGTGCACAAAGTGATGGCAAATCTGATCAGGTCAATTTTTACATTATATATTCATGAGGTTGTTTCTTTTTCTGTCTCTCTCTGAGTTTCTTTGTTTTTTGCATCACCCATTTTAATTCTCTTGTTAATAAACCGAGGTGTGTCTATGAGCTCTGAACTTGTTTCTTCAATTGTCTATTTTCAGGTTAATTGATTGTAAACATTTTGATTCCTCTGTTTCCTGAGAATTTGAGCTGTTTCCTGAGAATTTGAGCATGGTTTTGATTCCTCTGTTTGTTTAGCAAATGTCCTTGAACTGATCTGAACTTTAATCTGCATGGTTTGTTTAGCAAATGATTTTGATTCCTTTGTGGCTCACCTTCTATCAGTGGCTACTATTGTCATGGTCTGGCTTTGGAACATACACTTCAGGGGTGGGCTTTTTCTCCTACCATTACATTGATGAATTAGTAACTAAACTGATTTGGGACTGGGTTTAGTTTTTAATACAGTGTTTTTGTTTCATGAGAGTTAGGCTTAGCTTGGTTTCCCTGTTTATCCCTGCTTTTATTAAGAACCTATTCTGCTGCTGTTTTTGTTTCATGAGAGTTAGGCTTAGCTAGAGCTGCTTGTTATTTTCCTTTTTGATTAATTAGAGCATTCCTCTTGGTTTGATTAGTGGAGATAGCGCCTTTTTTATTTGAGACAGAGCTTTGCAATTTGGTTTTTTGCATGTTAGGTTTGGGATTCTGAATAGTAACTATTTTTTGCCCGTGACTTTTAGGGATTTCCTTGCCTTTGATGGCTTGATTATTTCCTTTCTGGGAGTGGCCAGCATGATGAATGATTTATTAATATTATATTTTAGGGGGATTTGGTTTTCTGTAGGAATCTTAAGTTTTAATATGCAAAGTATATATAATTTCTTAATGAGTGGAAGGTCAAATTTTGGATATTGCGTTGCAAAGTTGTTTAATCAGCTTTTTTGTTGGCGAGCGAAGACGCTATGTTTTGTGAACATATTCTAATTGATTCATTTTTCCAGTGTTTGTGAAATCGCAGTTGGTGAAGCACGTTATTTTAACTTCTTCAATTGCTGCTGTTACATTTAATGGAAGGCTTCTGACTCCTAAAGAAGTAGTTGATGACACCTGGTTTTTTGATCACGAACTTTGTAAGGAGTCGAAGGTATGTGCCATGTCCCTACAATTGTTATCATATTCCCCTAATTAGGCCAAATTAGTAGGAGTGGAATTAGCATTATGTTTTGCTGATTTAATTTTGATTCATATGAATAAGCTCAATCCCTTGTAAATTTGAGACTTTGGTACCACCAATTTTGTTTCCCATTTTCCTTTTTTTTTTCCAGTCATGGTACTGGTATGTGCTTTCAAAGACATTGGCTGAAGATGCTGCTTGGAAATTTGCAAAAAAAAAAAAAAAAAATTAACCCAGTAATGGTGATTGGACCTCTTCTGCAACCAGTACTTAACACAAGTGCTGCTGGTGTTTTGAATGTAACTAATGGTAATTTTTAAAATTCTATTTCTGCATGTGGAAATGAAAATTGAAATAGTAAATGATAAAAGTACAATATATAATGTGTAAGTCTATAAAGCTTATCTTTCTCTTATGATGTGTTTGTCAATGTGATGTTGATTCAAGTGTCTTGATGTGTGGTTCAGGAGAAGAAGCCTTATTCCAATAAAGTTGCTAAGCTTAAAGCAGAATATGAGAAGGCTATGGAAAGTTATAATGCTGCTGAAGCAGGAAGAGAAAAGGGAGAAGGAGAAGGAGAGCATGAAGAGGGCTAATGAAAAATATGATAAGGAAGAAGATGTGGCCAGTGAAGATGAGGAGTTTTAAAAGCAAATGGTAGCAGGAGTTCTTCCCACATCAACTTTTTGTTAATCATAGTTCTGCTGTATATCAAATTTTGGTTTTCCATCCTTCATACCTTTGGGAACATTATAGTTTTAATTTAAATTATTATAGCATGTAAATAATTCATGTAAATCAATAAAAAATCAATTCTTATGCCTTCTAATTTTCTCTTTTTAATTATTATTATAGAATTGTAATTTTTCAATTATTATTATGCATTCTAATTTTTTCCTTTTTTTTTAATTTGACAAAGGAATAGGCCACGCTTTGAAAGCGTGGCAAAATGCTTTAGTGGGAAAGCCACGCTTCAAAAGTGTGGCTGTATGTGCTCTATCGGCACGCTTCAAAAGCGTGGCGATATGTGAACTTTTCGGTACGTTTTTAAAGCGTACCGATAGATTAACACCTATGGCCACGCTTTTAAGCATGGCAAGAGTTGAAAGCGTGGCCAAAAAGAAAGCGTGCCGATAGATCCGCAAAAGCGTGGCGATAGAGCAACCGGCACGCTGGCAGATGTGACCCTTTCAAAAGCGTGCCGATAGCTCAAAAAGCGTGGCGAAAAGCTATCGGCACATTTTTTAGCACTATTCGGCACGCTTTAAAAGCGTGGCAGAAAGATTATTTTCTTGTAGTGAGCAAAGAAGAACAATTATTATGAATTACCTCTTATTGAATTGGAAGAATGTAGAAAGAACAATACTAGATCTACAACAAAATATAAGAACAACATAAAGAAAATTATAACAAAAGAATAGAAGAAGATGAATGTAGCAACAAAGAATTGAGAGATAGAAGTGGAAGAAAGCAAAGATTAAAACCTAGATCTAAGAACTAAACCTAATCCTAATCCTAATTCTAGAGAGAAGAGAGAGCTTCTCTCTCTAGAAACTAGCTCTAAACTAATCCTAATGAGTGTGTATGATTGCAATCCCCTTGCTCTTCAATCCTTGGCTTTAAATAGCATCTTTGGCGCCAAAGTTGGTTGGGATTGGGCCCCACAACCCTTGAGAATTCGTTGGTCACGTTTTCATTAAAAAAATCATAAACCAGCACCGACGCGTACGCGCACAGCATGCGTACGCGTCCATGGGGTGATTCGCAGGTGCGCGCAAGCGCCAGGTGCGCGCGCGCGTCCATGGGCGAGTTCAACTTCTTTGACTTTTAATGTTTCTCCACTTTGCATGCTTTCCTCTTCACTCCTTTGATCCATTCCTAGCCTTTTCAATCTGGGATCATTAACAAATATATCAAGGCATCTAGTGGAATTAAAGGGAGATTAAAACCATCAAATTAAGGGTCTAAAAGCATGTTTTCACATCTAAGCACAAATAAGGAGACAATCACAAAACCATGCTATTTCATTGAATAAATGTGGATAAAAGGTGATAAAATCTCTTAAAATCAATACAGGATAAACCGTCAAAACGGGGTTTATCACTGGGAAATGAGCCAACTGCTCATCTGCCGGTTCTTTCTGCACGGCAAGGAAAGATAACTCTTGAGGTTTTTTCACCTCTGCAAGGGCGTGCTCTATGGTAATCACAGGCTCCTCTTGCACGCCTACAGAAGAATCAACTTGACGTTCCTTCTCTTCTGTAGGGGCATACTCAGGGGCAGTCTCAGGATCCTTCTGGTCTGTGATTGCCTTAAGTCCCTCAGTAGCATGCTCCTTAGGTTCGGCCTCCTTGGTAAAGACTACTGTCCCACCTTCTTTTACTGTCTCCATGTCTAGAACTTCTGTCCTAGTTGAAGTTTTCTCATAGGAGTATAAGTGCTGGTTACTGGCAGCTATCTTAATGAGCTCATTTGCCTCTTCATGTGTCTCTATAAAGTACAGAGGACCGTTTGCAAAGTGATCTACTGTCTTCCTAACTATCTCAGAGATTACTTCATAGAAGATTATTGTCTTGTCCCATCCTGAGAACATATGGGGAGGGCAATTCCTGAACATCAGCTTGTACCTCTCCCAAGCATCATGGAGAGACTCGCTCTCTTTCTGCCTGAAGGTATGAACATTTGTCACCAGCTTAGTTAATCTCTATGAGGGAGAGAACTTGTTCAGGAATTTGTTAACAACCTTATCCCAGGTGTTCACAATTCCTCTAAGTTCCATATGCCACCATTCGTTTGCTTGATCACTCAGAGCAAATGGGAAGAGTTTTAGCTTGGGGAATTCAGGGTTCACTCCATTAGCCTCTATAGTTTCACAAAACTGTAGGAAGTCAGAGATGAACTTACTAGGGTCTTCCTGTGAGTGTCCATTAAACTGACATTTTTGCCATAATAGCAGGACCTGGTCTAGGTTGACCTTAAAGTCATCTAAGTCAATAGGGTGTCAAATGTATAGGAGCCCAGAGGTCTCCCAATTCGTATATTTCTCTTTGGATCCATAGTGACTCCGGTGTCTCTACATACATAAATAAGAGACAGAAAAATGGGAGTCTCTATGTCAGAGTATAGAGAACTCCTTGTAGATATGAAGAAGAAAGAAGAATGAGGGTAGAGAAGAAAAATTCGAATAGAAGAGAGAAAGAATTCGAAAATTAGAAGCAAAATTAGAAACTAGAATTGAAATATTTTTGTTTTTATTTTATTTATTAATAAAATAAAGGTTAATGAACCAAAAAAATTTGAAAATTTATTGATGATTTTCGAAAAAGAAGTGGGAGAAGTAAAGAAGATATTTTCGAAAATAGAAGAGAGAGGAGTTAGTTAGGAAGTTTTGAAAGAGAATAAAGAGAAACCAACTAACTAATTAAGAAAGATTTAAAAACAAGATTAGATAGAAGATTTGATTTTGAAAATATTTGAAAAAGTCAATAAGATAAGATAAGAATTGAAAAGATTTGAAAAATATTTTGAAATTAAAATTTAAAAGAAGATAAGATAGAAAAGGTTTTGAATTGAAAAGAAGATAAGTTACGTAAGCTAAGAAAGATAAGATAAGGAAGTTGAGAAAAGATAAGTTTAAATAAAAAAGATTTGAAATCAAAATCAAAAAGTTAGTTTCTAATTTAAAAAGATTTGAAATTTAATTGTAAAAGAAAGATAAGATAAGAAAGAATCAAATTTTAAAAGAAAAGATTTGAAAAGAAGTGGAAGAAGATAAGATTTGAAATTTGATTTTTGAAAAAGATTTGATTTTAAATTTTGAAATTTGAAATTTATATTTTAAATTTTGAAATTGTATTTTAATGAAAGATAACAAAAGATAAGATAAAGATTTGAATTTTAAAATTTAAAAGAAAGATAAGATAAGAAATTAAAGAATCAAATTGAAAGAAAGATATGATAAGATATGAAAAGATAAGATTTGAAATTGGATTTTTAAAATTAAGATAAGATAATAATTTTGAAATTAAAAATTGAAATTTTTGTTAATATTTTCGAAAATAATTTTGAAATAAAGATAGAAAAGATATTTTTTTATTTCTTTGAATTAATGAAGAAAGAGAAAAACAACCAAAAGACACCAAACTTAAAATTTTTAGATCTAAGACTCTAAAATTTCAAAAGTTCAAAGAGAAAAACACCAAAAGACACCAAACTTAAAAATTTAAAGATCAAAACAAGAAGAAAAACAAGAACACTTTGAAGATCACGAAGAACACCAAGAACAAAACTCAAAAGGATTCAAAGAAAACAAGAGCATGAAAAGGACACCAAACTTAAAAATTTTGAATATTAAAGACACAATTTTAGAAAATTTGCATGAAAAACACCAAAAGAATTGCTGATGGCGGTGGCAAGGGAGGATGACGTAGTGGAGGATAGAAGGGTAATTTCTGAACGTATTTTGAATGAGTGGATCAATGTGACTTTAATTGACAATCAACGCAATCACGTAACGTTCAAATCAAGCATTGAAGGTATTGGAGGGCATGCGGATTTGGTGGGGAACGCTGATATGGGGAGTAATGAGGATTCTGATAGAACCATTTCTTAGGAGGTGGAGGATTTGGACCGTGGGCTGCTAAGGGGTGCTAGAAGGAGTATAAAAACAAAAAAAAACACAAAGGATACTTGGCCCAATGAGAAGAGAAACCGGTTTGGGCCACCAAATGCTGTTGGGCCACCAAATGCTGTTGGGCCAGCACTCCTCGTAGGGGCAGCAAGAAAGAACGCGGAAGCAGCGGTTGACAAGGCTGGACCGTGTCAGGATGAGGCGGGTCGAAGGAAGCGGAGCTCGCCATGGGTCTGCACCCCTATTATTCATCACGAAACTACCACAGGAGCGATGCAGGGAGATCGTGGTGCTGCTTCCCCCCTGATCCCGCGAAAACGAGGGGCTGGAGGCTTACGTGAATCCCATGCAAGCCAGGGACTGGAGGGATGGTGTGCGATTGGGATGGCTAACGGGGATGAGGGTGAGCCGACTGTCAACGGTAGAGGCAGCTGTGCTGAGGCGGTTGGGTGTGAGGAGTTGATGGCGAATCCGGAGGAATTGGACGATGGTAGGGTTCCGGGGATGAACAGTGTAACAACCCTAATTTTCGAGTACGCGAGATCTTTTCTGAATACACGGATTTCTTCGAAAGATCAGTAAAGGGAATACCTCTTCTGTATCATCAAGCATCTCAATCCTCATTGTCATTATATTATCTTTAACTCAGGACCTTAGTTGAGACAAGCTCGATAACGCGGTCACGAAGAACCTAGTTTTTGAACCATATCGGTTAGGGGTTTTGATTCGGTTTTTCGTAAATAGTCTCAGTTTGACAAACCAGACTTGATTTATGAGAGGAGAGAGATAATAGTATAATATTATCATTATATTAGTATTAGAAGATGCTTGAATGATATTATAAGGTTACCTGGTCTGTTTTAGTTAAAAACAGGAAATCAGTTTAACCGGATTTACAGTTTACTGGTGCAGCTTAGCACTAGCACTCTCTGATGACTTTAGCAATGCTAAGGCCTCATCATACATGTT
>NC_029793.2:81838689-81900370 GCF_000816755.2 Arachis ipaensis | reverse complement strand
AAAACCATGCAAAACATGTGTTTTCTTGATGTTCTTCCTTAGGAATCATGCTTAACTTGACTTGAGAGCCAAGAAACATGAATTTATAGCAAGTCTAAGGTGAGATATCTCTTCCTAACGTGCTGAGGGAGATTTGGTCAGTTGAGAGTTTGTGGATTTAAAGTTGTTCTTGATGTGTTTTAGGAGGAAAAAGTGCTTAAGGACCACCTGAAAGTCTAACCGAATTTGGAGCAGCAAATCAAGGTAGGGTGTAACGAAATTAATCTTGATTATTTGTGTTTGAGTTGTGTGAATGTTGTATGATTTGGCTGTGCTAAAAATTGGTTGCATATATGATTGATTCTTGGTGAAAATTTGGTAAAATTTTGATGAAATTTGATAAAATTCAAGCTATGAATGTGTGTTTTTGAGGGCTGCTGGAAAAACGAACCCTAGAGCTTAAATTGGGGTTCAATTTGTGTTAAATTCATGTAGAAAAGATGGGTTTTAGTGGCTGATAATTTATTATGAATTATGGTAAAAATCGGTTGCTGAAAAGACTGATAAACGGGTAAAAATAGAGAAAGAATCTAAAGAATTTACAAAGAACACTTTGAGTGTGATGAAGAACAATGAAGAACACCTTTTTGATTCATAAAAGGGCAAGGAAGTAATTAATTTGGTGTTTGGGGGGGTTATTTGGTAATTTCTGAATGTTAGGGTGGTTAAAGTAGAAATATTAAAAGTTACGGGTGGTAAAAAGTTAATTTTAAAGGTTAAAAGGTAAAGTTAAGGTAATTTTCGAAAATTTAGTAATAAAATATTAAATAATAATAAAATATTAAATAATAATATTTAATTAAAAATAATATTTTAATAAAAATAATAAAATAATGCGAAAAAGGCAGTTTTCTATAAAAGTTTTAGAAAGACAACTTTAAGCACAGAATCTCATAATTACCTTCATAAAACACTTAGGGAGTGGTAAAAACATATTAGTGAGGCAAAGACAAAGGAAAGATAAAAAGTTAAAGAAAAGATAAAAATCAATGAAAAGTCTGTAAAGTTTTAATGACAGAAAAATAGACAGAGACTAGTGAACGAACTAGGGCAACATAGCTAGTCCTGGAATTGCGAATAGGATTAGGTATTATATGAAAAGTTAAACTGTTTCAGTATAGACTTAATGAACCTATACTTGGGACAGACTAACTATTCATACTGAAATTTACATAAGCTTTAAATACATACGTTAAACAGAGAAATCAGAACAGAGTAAAGAAACACAGAGAACAGAGTAACCAGAGCAGAATAAAGGGATACAGAGAAAAGAGTAACCAGAGCAAAGTAAAAAGACAAAGAGAAAAGAGTAATGTGATAAAGAGAAATCGTTTGAGTTACGATGTTGTAAAAGTAAAGCTGTAAAGTTTGTATAGCATGATTGAACAGAGAAAGAAAGAGGTACTGCATAAGAATGTGAAAGTGATGATGATAATGAGAATGATTATCTGATGATCTGCTGCGTGAAGGCAGTCAGATAGATGGTGGTACGACCACTGAGAGTGCTTTCCTGGGATACTTAGCTATAATGCTATTCTGTAAGTCAGAGGACTTTTACAGAGGTATCGAGAACACACGACTAGCATATACTCCTGTAAGTCAAAGGACTCTTACAGTGAGAGTGTGTGTGTATGCTCCTGTAAGTCAAAGGACTTTTACAGTGAGAGTGTGTGTATGCTGTTGTAAGTCAAAGGACTCTTACAGAGAGTGTGTTGGGCAGATATAAGTTAACTAGCTCCGCCATGCAAGTTAAAGAACTCTTGCAGTGGATTGCTAGTGCCGCCCTGCAAGTCAAAGGACTCTTGCAGTGGTTTGCCTCACAAGTCAAAGGACTCTTACGAGGGACATTGCCAACAGGAAAGCCTTACCTGGTCAGAGGACTCTGGGTAACGTCGGGAGCAGGTATGTAACCGACAAATGAGCTCATTACCTGCGCTAGGGCTAGACATGCATCATACTTGGTAGTGCATTTTCTTTGTTATGATTGTGGTATGAATGTATGTTTTCCTTGTTTGTATTCTATTCTCTGTGTCTGTTTTGTATTTTCTTGTATCTTTCTGTTTGTATTCTGCTATCTGTTTTCTCTATCTTCTCTATTTATCTGTATCTTTTATTTACTGTTTTTTTTTTGTATTCTGCTATTTACCTACTAAATAACATGGAATTAATGAACTTAACTAATAACCCCGACCCTACTAAGAACTCCCCAGTTCTTACCCCTTCTCTCTCCCTTCCCCCTTCAGATGGAAGCATGAGTACCCTTCCGTAGTTTGCTGACGATCGTTCACAAAAAGGATTCTACTCTAAATAGTCTTCTGAATCTAGAGTGAACTCTGTTACCTGTTTATATGTATATACTATGAGGCCAGCCAACGTCTGCACCCCGTTCCTATGCGTACTTTAACCTAAATCCTGTGTACGAGATTCCTATTGTGTGGCTACTTCATGAGGTACCAGAGAGACGTCTTATGGAAAGGTCTGATCGTGCAGAGGAGTAGCAGATGATGTTCTATCTTTTGATGACATTCCGCTTGACTTGAGTTTTGAAGACTTAGAGCGTACTTTCCCTCGCTTTAGTAGTTTAGAGGGAATAGGTGAGTATAGAGTTTAGGCTAGCCTGGGCGCCAGCTTAGGGACTTCTTGAACAGGTCAGGGCGTAGGATGTTGTATGTTTATATATGTATATAGTTAATATCTAGCTATATCTAGGGGTGTTCTAACTAGAAGTCTATACTCTAATAAAGGCTGGATCACTGAATGTTGTTAGCTGCTTTTGATGTATTTATGTGTGATTGTTTATAACTGTTTTATCTATTTTTATTTGTGAATTGATTATAAATGATTCTGTTTATTAATTCAAACATTTTCAAAAAAAAAGTACCTCACTAACTAACTACGCTTTTAACAACGAATCAGGCTCATATAATAAATAATAGATAGTAATTAGGATGACAAATTGGTAGCACTCTGTTTCTGGTATGTCCTAGGCGTACTGAAAATTGGGTCGTTACAATTTGGTATCAGAGCAGTTCGTTCCCGGTAGAGCCTGGGGAGTGGACTGACTATGCTTCATTGCATACTTTGCTTGTGTGTCTCATGCTGTTAGGGTATCTTCAAGATACATTTGGCATGAATGTCTATGAGTGCTCATTTTGGCAATGTTCGTGCCTAGCTTGAGATATTAAGACTGATCACCTTAATATTGATTGTTTGGTGCGGATAAGACCTCAATGACTATGAATAGACATGGTTTAATCGAGCTCCAAAAGACAAATCGACGTGAGCCACAGCTATCTTCATAGTTGTTATGATCTTCATGGCTATGGCTGTGTGAGATTTGGATGCTGTAAGGAACGGACCGATCTCTTCGTCTGGATGGCTTGAAGGAAATAGATCTCTTGAAAATGGATTCTTGCATCTGGCTGAAATTTTGAGGGCAAAATTTTCTTTTAGGAGGGTAGAATGTAACAACCCTAATTTTCGAGTACGCGAGATCTTTTCTGAATACATGGATTTCTTCGAAAGAACAGTAAAGGGAATACCTCTTCTGTATCATCAAGCATCTTAATCCTCATTGTCATTATATTATCTTTAAATCAGGACCTTAGTTGAGACAAGCTCGATAACGCGGTCACAAAGAACCTAGTTTTTGAACCGTATCGGTTAGGGGTTTTGATTCGGTTTTTCATAAATAGTCTCAGTTTGACAAACCAGACTCGATTTATGAGAAGAGAGAGATAATAGTATAATATTATCATTATATTAGTATTAGAAGATGCTTGAATGATATTATAAGGTTACCTGGTCTGTTTTAGTTAAAAACAGGAAATCAGTTTAACCGGGTTTACGGTTTACTGGTGCAGCTTAGCACTAGCACTCTCTGATGACTTTAGCAATGCTAAGGCCTCATTATACATGTTCTATTCTCATAATAAATATGTTACTAGTGTCATTTATACTAGTAGCTCAGAAAATAATTTTTAGAGATGTTTTTACAAGTCTTTCGATACATCTAGTTTTAGTAGTTATACACCTGAGATATTTTAATATTATTTTAACTCACCTCCAAGCCAACCAATCACAACTCACCTTACACCCCCAAGACCTCCAAGGCTGTCTCATTTCATCATTTTGGCCGAAAATAACAAGAGAGAAAAGAGAGAAACTTTCATGAACACTTAATCTTCAAAGCTTGATTTCTTCTGAACTAAAACTCAAATCAAAACTCCGATTTCACCAAAATGATCCTCTCTTCTTCCTCTACATAACCATGTAACTTATCAAGGATGGAAATAAGGTGAGATGGCTGTCTCCTTCCCATTTCAATTCGGTTTTCAAGGAAAACCATGCAAAACATGTGTTTTCTTGATGTTCTTCCTTAGGAATCATGCTTAACTTGACTTAAGGTCCAAGAAACGTGAATTTCTAGCAAGTCTAAGGTGAGATATCTCTTCCTAACGTGCTGAGGGAGATTTGATCAGTTGAGAGTTTGTGGATTTAAAGTTGTTCTTGATGTGTTTTAGGAGGAAAAAATGCTTAAGGACCACCTGAAAGTCTAACCGAATTTGGAGCAGCAAATCAAGGTAGGGTGTAACGAAATTAATCTTGATTATTTGTGTTTGAGTTGTGTGAATGTTGTATGATTTGGCTGTGCTAAAAATTGGTTGCATATATGATTGATTCTTGGTGAAAATTTGGTGAAATTTTGATGAAATTTGATGAAATTCAAGCTATGAATGTGTGTTTTTGAGGGCTGCTGGAAAAACGAACCCTAGAGCTTAAATTGGGGTTCAATTTGTGTTAAAATCATGTAGAAAAGATGGGGTTTTAGTGGCTGATAATTTATTATGAATTATGGTAAAAATCGGTTGCTGAAAAGACTGATAAACGGGTAAAAATAGAGAAAGAATCTGAAGAATTTACGAAGAACACGAAGAACACTTTGAGTGTGATGAAGAACAATGAAGAACAGGTCTTAGATCTTAAAAAGGGCAAGGAAGTAAAATTTTTGGTGTTTTAGGGGTTGTTTGGTAATTTCTGAAAGTTAGGGTGGTAAAAGTAGAAATATTAAAAGTTACGGGTGGTAAAAAGTGAATTTTAAAGGTTAAAAATAATAAAATAATGCGGAAAAGGCAGTTTTCTGTAAAAGGTTTAGAAAGACAACTTTAAGCGCAGAATCTCATAATTACCTTCATAAAATACTTAGGGAGTGGTAAAAACATATTAGTGAGGCAAAGACAAAGGAAAGATAAAAAGTTAAAGAAAAGATAAAAATCAATGAAAAGTCTGTAAAGTTTTAATGACAGAAAAACAGACAGAGACTAGTGAACGAACTAGGGCAACATAGCTAGTCCTGGAATTGCGAATAGGATTAGGTATTATATGAAAAGTTAAACTGTTTCAGTATAGACTTAATGAACCTATACTTGGGACAGACTAACTATTCATACCGAAATTTACATAAGCTTTAAATACATACATTAAACAGAGAAATCAAAATAGAGTAAAGAAACATAGAGAACAGAGTAACCAGAGCTGAATAAAGGGATACAGAGAAAAGAGTAACCAGAGCAAAGTAAAAAGACAAAGAGAAAAGAGTAATGTGATAAAGAGAAATGGTTTGAGTTACGATGTTGTAAAAGTAAAAGCTGTAAAGTTTGTATAGCATGATTGAACAGAGAAAGAAAGAGGTACTGCATAAGAATGTGAAAGTGATGATGATAATGAGAATGATTATGTGATGATCTGCTGCGTGAAGGCATCAGATAGATGGTGGTACGACCACTGAGAGTGCTTTCCTGGGATACTTAGCTATAATGCTATTCTGTATGTCAGAGGACTCTTACAGAGGTATCGAGAACACACGACTAGCATATACTCCTGTAAGTCAAAGGACTCTTATAGTGAGAGTGTGTGTGTATGCTCCTGTAAGTCAAAGGACTCTTACAGTGAGAGTGTGTGTATGCTCTTGTAAGTCAAAGGGCTCTTACAGAGAGTGTGTTGGGCAGATATAAGTTAACTAGCTCCGCCATGCAAGTCAAAAGACTCTTGCAGTGGGTTGCTAGTGCCGCCCTGCAAGTCAAAGGACTCTTGCAGTGGTTTGCCTCACAAGTCAAAGGACTCTTGCGAGGAACATTGCCAACAGAAAAGCCTTACCTGGTCAGAGGACTCTGGGTAACGTCGGGAGCGGGTATGTAACCGACAAATGAGCTCATTACCTGCGCTAGGGCTAGACATGCATCATACTTGGTAGTGCATTTCCTTTGTTATGATTGTGGTATGAATGTATGTTTTCCTTGTTTGTATTCTATTCTCTGTGTCTGTTTTGTATTTTCTTGTATCCTTCTATTTGTGTTCTGCTATCTGTTTTCTCTATCTTCTCTATTTATCTGTATCTTCTATTTACTGTTTTTTTTGTATTCTGCTATTTACCTGCTAAATAACACGGAATTAATGAACTTAACTAATAAACCCGACCCTACTAAGAACTCCCCTGTTCTTACCCCTTCTCTCTCCCTTCCCCTTCAGATGGAAGCATGAGTACCCTTCCGTAGTTTGCTGACGATCGTTCACAAAAAGGATTCTACTCTAAATAGTTTTCTGAATCTAGAGTGAACTCTGTTACCTGTTTATATGTATATACTATGAGGCCAGCCAACGTCTGCACCCCGTTCGTATGCGTACTTTAACCTAAATCCTATGTACGAGATTCCTATTGTGTGGCTACTTCATGAGGTACCAGAGAGACGTCCTGTGGAAAGGTCTGATCGTGCAGAGGAGTAGCAGATGATGTTCTATCTTTTGATGACATTCCACTTGACTTGAGTTTTGAAGACTTAGAGCGTACTTTCCCTCGCTTTAGTAGTTTAGAGGGAATAGGTGAGTATAGAGTCTAGGCTAGCCTGGGCGCTAGCTTAGGGACTTCTTGAACAGGTCAGGGCGTAGGATGTTGTATGTATATATATGTATATAGTTAATATCTAGCTATATCTAGGGGTGTTCTAACTTGAAGTCTATACTCTAATAAAGGCTGGATCACTGAATGTTGTTAGCTGCTTGTGATGTATTTATGTGTGATTGTTTATAACTGTTTTATCTGTTTTTATTTGTGAATTGATTATAAATGATTCTGTTTATTAATTCAAACGTTTTCAAAAAAAAAAGTACCTCACTAACTAAATACGCTTTTAACAACGAATCAGGCTCATATAATAAATAATAGATAATAATTAGGATGACAAATTGGTAGCACTCGGTTTCTGGTATGTCCTAGGCGTACTGAAAATTAGGTCGTTACAAACAGGAGTGTAATCCCAGGCCTTCAGTCAGTTGCTGGCTTAGGAGTTGCTGGGGCTATGGTAGGCATACATGGCGGAAATGGGGATGTTAGTGACGATGGCAACCTTGGGGACATCGACAGGGGCAACGATTCAGACGAGGAGAACAAAACCACTGGAAAAACTGAAGGCACAAGCTCGGCTAACAGGATAGATGCGGTTAACGATGCTGTAAATGTCTATAATGGTCTGAAGATTGGGCCGGGGAGGTTGATGCCGAGTGGAGATGGAGCTGAGATTACTACCAGGAAGGGTGACAGAGATGAATATGAAGATACTGGTGACAACCAGAGTTCAACGCTGGACGAACAGATGTTGGAAAATAGGAGGACATGGAAAATAGCTGTGGAGTCTGGAGCCATGCTGTACAACAAAGAAGACGATATCATGGCCGCCCTCCAAGCTCAAAATGAAGAAAATGCTCAGAAAAGAAGATTGGCAAAACAAAAGGCGAAAGCAAGACGATGCAGACCTAAGAACAAAAGCAAGGTGTGTAATAATATTTTAAAATAATTTTTAGTTCATGAAATGTAAGGGGATTGAGGGGGGATGGCAAAGTGAGAATGATAAAGGATATGAAGAAAAAATATAAACTAGGCATGTTAGGTCTGATTGAAACTAAAAAGCTTGCAGTAACTAGATTTGATGTATCAAGGTTCTGGGGACAAGGTAGTATTGGGTGGGAATTTGTTGAGTCTCATGGTGCGTCAGGAGGATTGTTTTTAATGTGGAATGAAATGAGGTTTAAAATGAATAATTGTTATAAAGGGGAGAGGTGGTTATGTGTAGAAGGGGTAATTTTGAAGAACAGCTTTAATTGTGCATTTTTCTTGATCTATGGTGCCCATACCAGAGACGAAAAACTTATTGTTTGGGAAGAGTTGAGCTATACAGCTGGATTATGTCAGGTACCTTGTTGCTTCATGGGTGACTTTAAGGAGATTGTCCATATAGAAGAAAGGAAAGGTAATGTCAACTTATCAATTTCTGTCGAAGAGTTTAAGAACTGGATACAAGGTATGCATCTGGTGGACCTACCACTTAATGACAGGAAGTTTACCTGGTTCAGAGGACGATCCTGTAGCCGGATTGATAGAGTCTTGGTGAATTTAGAATGGGTGGAGGAGTTCCCAGAGATTCGCTTGAGAGGAGGACCACGGGCTTGTCAGATCACTGCCCTATGATAGTAGAAGATACTAGTTTGAGATATCGGCCTAGGCCTTTTCGGAGTCTTGACTCGTGGTTTACACATGAAGGCTTCCTAAGAATGGTCAAGGAGGAATGGAGGGGATTAGGGAATATACAGTTCACAGAAAAATTGAAGGCCTTGACAAATCCGCTGGGAAGGTGGCACAAAGATAATTTTGGAGACATGGATAAGAAAATTATAAAGTTTGAGGAAGAGATAAAGAAGATAGATGACATGGTAAGCAATGATGTATTTGATGGAACAGTGGAGGCGAGAAGGAAGGCATTGGTGACGTGCTGTAAGAAGTGGTATGTAAGGAAGGAACTGCACTGGAAACAGATGTCGCGATCCCGCCTCGCGAAGGACATGGACAAAAATACCAGGTACTTTCACAACGTAGCTTCAGCTAGAAGGAGGAATAATAAGATTGATGCACTGGTTATTAATGGAAGGCTAGTCAGGAATCAAGCAAGGATAAAAATTGCTATCAGAGAGTTCTATAAGAAATTATATTACCAGGAGGAGGCTCCTATGGTAGGCTTCAGAGATGAACTGGTAAATATGATAGATGTGGAACATGCTGAAGCATTGGAGGTTTTGCCGTCGCCTGAGGAGATAAAAGACGCCGTGTGGGACTGTGAATCATCTAGGGCACCAGGAAGTGATGGTTACAACATGAAATTTATTAAAAAGTGTTGGGAGGAAATTGGTACTGAGTTCACGGCAGCAGTGCTAGGATTCTTTCAAACCTCTAGGCTACCGAAAGACTCTAATCTCACATGGGTGGCATTGGTGTCGAAGTTTACTGGTGCTAAGGAGATTAAGGACCTTCACCCAATTAGCATCGTTGGTTGTGTGTACAAGGTGATTTCCAAGGTATTGGTTAGCAGGATGAGATCAGTGATGCCAGGTCTGCTTGGAGAGACTCAGAGTGCGTTTGTAAAGGGACGGAAAATACATTTTTGACCCAGTTTTTGACCCAGAAAACACAGATTAGAGGCTACAGAGTAGGAAAATCCATTCAGACATTCACACTTTCCATTATTCACACATTAGTTAGGTTTAGATGTAGTTTCTAGAGAGAGAGAGAGGCTCTCTCCTCTCTCTAGGTTAGGATTTCTCTTAGTTTTAGTTTTATTTCTTCGCAATTCTAGGTTCAATATTCCTTTAATTTAGTTTTCTTATACTTTTATTTATTCTATTACTTTAATTTATTATCCTCCCTTATTAATTTATTATTGCAAAGAGTATTTTTCTATTAAATTTTCTTTTTTGCTTGATTATCTCAATTCAATTCCAATTATCATGGTTTCTTTCTACTCCCTTTACATGCATGCAAAATTGGCATCCATGTCAATGGAGTAGGCTTCCAACTTGGCTTTGGAGTTGATTAATATTTGGAGACCCTTGAGTTGGAAGACTTAAGAGTTAATTTGTGATTGGCTCTCTGGCCACTAACGCTAATCCTTCCCAAGGGAGAGGATTAGGACTTGTGAATAGAAGTTGGCTCCCAACTTGACTTTTCTTTATTTATTAAAGGATAACTAAGTAGAAACAACAACATATTACTATTAATCTTGAGAAATCCAACAAGGATAGAACTTCTAATTAATCTTCTCCTAGCCAAGGCTTTTTAATTTAATTATATAAAACCTCTTGTTTATTTTCATTACTTTAATTTATAATTATTTATTTTCTCATTCTCCAACTCTAAAAATTCTCAGAAAAAAACCCATAACCAATAATAACACACTTCCCTGCAATTCCTTGAGAAACGACTCGAGGTTTAAATACTCGGTTTATTTTTATTGGGTTTGCTTAAGTGACAAACAAGTTTTTGTATGAAAGGATTATTGTTAGTTTAGAAACTATACTTGAAACGAGAATTTATTTGTGAATTCTTTACTAGCAAAAATCCATTCATCAACAGGCACAGACTTGTGCGTACGCACACGCAGAGGCAGGCAGTCTGTTCACAACGTTAGCACAGGTTGTGCACGCACATACCCAATGAGGAATTGCAACTTGTGCGCACGCACAGCCCTGTGCGCAAGTAGACGTTGAGAAGGCCAGTCTGTTGAGGGCGCTAGCACAGGTTGTGCAAGCAAACAGACTTTATGAATTTTGGTACCTATGCGTACGCACACTTTTTAAAACTTCTTCTGGGCATGCACGTGCACACCCCTATGCGTACGCACACACCCTGTTCCTCAATTTTAAACTTTGTTTTCAACTATTTCACCTTCCCAACAAGATTGTAAGCTTCTATAACACCATTTTAAGACTTTTGGGATTAATTTTGAGTATGAGAACATGGGGAGTAACATAAGGGTTTTAGTTGATGATTATTATGAAAAATTAGAAAACAGAGGCTTAGCTTTCAGGTGTACTGAGGATGGTTTGATGGCGTGTGAAGGTAGACTGGTATGTGAAATAAGAACTGATGAACTGTTGAGTTCGGAACTGAAATGTGAATTGACAGTGGTTGAGATGAGTCGAGGACTCTGAATGAGATGATGGATCCATGCTCTATTGAAAATGTTTTCTGAAAACCACTGATGTATCATTTTATATTGAGATTATGAGACGATATGCGCTCGGCAGGGACGGTGGTTATTCTTGCCTGTCGAGGTAGCGGCGGTGGCGTAAGGACGGTGGTTAATCCCGCTTACGTTGAGATGTGAGGTTTGAGGCAAGAGTATCCCGCTCGCATTCCTTCGGATCAATAGAGTGTGCAGGCACAAAACCCTGGACAGTGATCCGAGCACTATATCTCGGGGGTTCCCAATAATGATTCCGAAGGGCGACATCTCCATGGAGATGTGTCGGGTTGGCAGTTCAACCAACAATGTGATATCATAGCCAGTAGGACAGGCATTCATCATGTGCATTTTCTATCTATTTGTTTTCTTTGTCGACTTGTAATTATATGCCTAATTGCATAACATGTCTAATTGCTACTTGAGTTACTTACCTTATATGCTTATAATTGTGAATTACTTGCTTTGTATATAATTGTGATTTCTACTGGGATTGAGGAGGTTCGAAAGGTGGTGGCGATGGGATTGCATGGAGGATAGGTTGGCGAAGGCTGTGGGACAACGGTGTTCGGTTTGAATGAAAATCCCCTAAGATAGAATACCCTGTCTTTTTATGTTAAAGTTATATATATATGCTTTATGGTTTTAGTGTGCTTTAAGATGAGATCTTGTGATGGATACGGAGCTTAGGATTGCCTTTGGCGTCCCAGGGTCTTATATCCTACATCACTGGGCACTGCTACCATACTGAGAACCTCCGGTTCTCATACCATATTCTGTTGCTCTTTTTCAGATGCAGGTCGCAACCCACCTCGGTGAGTTACTTGAATGGTGACAGAAGTAGAAGATCCTGTTACTCTTGGAGTCTTTTTGATTTATTTTGTTTATACATCTCTCACTTTTGTATTTTATTTTGCCTAGAGGCTTGTATTTGAGAGAAAAAAACTTGTATAAGCTGTTTTTTTTACTGTCTGGTTTCATGTGTGGTCTGTATATGGCTAGTCGGCTTAAACTCCGCGAGCCGTGGCTAGATTCTTATGATATTATACTATGATATTTTGTTATACTGTATCTATTTCTTGTGCTTTAAGGAGTAGTTTTGTTAGTACGTTTGCACTTTTCAAATCCTATTTTTGAGCTATGTTTCTTCATCGGGCTTCTAGATTATATTAATTCTTGCTATATATTATATGTATGAGCTTAGAACTGTCGTAACCTTTGATTAACCGTTGCTTTACGACACGAGGTAAAGCTTAGGCTAATTAGGGTGTTACATTTAGTGGTATCAGAGTGGTTCGTCCTCATAAGCCTGAGGGATGGACCGATTGTGCTTCATTGCATACTCTGTGTGTCTTTTTCTTTGATGCTATTAGGTTATCTACTTGATATTGCATAGCATGCTTGTTTGCGAGTGCTTGTTTAGGATAATTGAAGCACTATGCTTTTGATATTGAGACTGATCACCTTGATATCGATTGTTTGGTGTAGACAGGAACCATAATGGCCACTCACGGATGAGGTCGAGCACGTTCACGAGAAAGTAGGAATGAACAACCGGCTGACAACCATGCCGAATTCATGGCGGCCATGTCTAATCTGGCGAACACCATAGAGGCTAATGCTGTTGCGACTCTACAAGCTGTGTAGAGATTAGGCCAACCGACCGGAAACGGAAATGGGAATGGCGAAGGGAATACTCATGATAATGCTGAGGAAAACAGAGATAACACGGGTGGTGTTTCGATGACCTTGGCGACTTCCTCAAGGTTCATCCGCTAATTTTCCGAGGATCAACTAATCCTACTGAAGCAGACAACTGGTTCCAGGCCATGGAGTGTGCTTTACAGGCGCAACACGTTTCGAATAATCAGTATGTTGAATTTGCTGCTTATCAGCTGGGAGAGGCCAGCACTGGTGGCAAGTAGAGTGCCGCTTGCTACAACTCCAGAACGCCAACGTTCCGTGGGATGTATTTCAGACGGCTTTCTACAAGAAGTATTTTCCTGAGTCTATAAGGGAAGCAAAGGAGTGGAACTTATGCAGCTGAAGCAAGGTTCCTTGTCAGTGGCGGACTACACAAACAAGTTTGAGGAGCGTTGTAGGTTTTCTAAGGTATGTCAGGATACCCCGGAGACCTACGAGAGCTGGAAGTGCATCAAGTACCAGAGGGGGCTGAAGGACAACATCATGACTGATGTGGCTCCTATGGAGATCCGTACTTTTTCCGACTTGGTGAACAAAGCAAGGGTGGTTGAGGAGTATGCCAAGACTGTAGCGGCATCCAAGGATACACATGGAGGGAATACTAGCAAGGTACGTGGCAAATACTTCCATCCAAGGGGTCAAAGCTTCAAGAGAGGAGGATATCCGTCTCAAGGGCAAAGAGGCTTTAGAAAGAACAATCAGAATCAGTTTTAATATGCTAAGGGGAGAGGAAATCAGAGTAAGAATTCTCCGAATTTGACTTGTGTGCGTTGTGGGCATTTTCATCCTTATGACTCATGCAAGATTGGTTTAGGTGGTTGCTTCAATTGTGGGTTGCCTAGTCATATTGCGAGGGATTGCACTCGTGGAAAGAACCCTAATGCGGGTCAGGGTCAGCACCAGGGGCGAGTCTTTGCTGTGAACACCAAGGATGCTTCTAAGGCATTCGTTTATTTTGTTTGCTAAGGTTGAGGAACTAGGCTTGAAAGTGTCAGAGTTAGCATTTGATCTGCATGTACATACTCCGCATCAGACGGTTATGACTAGGTCAGGGTGTAGGTAAGTAGGTTGAAAGCTTAAGGGTAAAAACTTTGTGCATGATTTGATTTGTTTGCCAATGGTTGGATTGGAGATGATTTTGGGGTTTGATTGGTTGTCGAAGAATCGGGTTCTATTAGATTGCTTTGAACGGACAATTCAATTTATGCCAGAAGGAGAACATGCAGTGGTAGTAGCTGTGGGGTATTACCTGAACTCTGTAATGGTGCACTGTAGTGGAGAAGAGTGTCAGGGTTATATCCTGTTGGCCGCTAATGCATTGGGTGATGCCCAGAACTTAGATCAGATTTCGGTAGTTAGAGACTTTCCGGAGGTGTTCCCGGAAGATATCCCTGAATTCCCACCTCAAAGGGAGATTAAGTTTGTGATTGAATTGGTGCCGAGAGCCGGATCAATGTCGATTGCGTCGTATAGAATGGCTCTGATAGAGCTTGCAGAATTAAATACTCAGTTGGAAGAGCTTCTGAACAAGAGGTTCATTCGACCGAGTGTATCTCCATGGGGAGCGCCAGTTCTATTGGTAAAGAAGAAGGATGGAGGAATGTGATTATGCGTGGATTACCGACAGTTGAACAAAGTGACGGTGAAGAATAAGTACCCGCTGCCAAGGATAGATGACTTGATGGATCACTTACAAGGAGCCGGAGTATTTTCCAAGATTGATTTGAGATCCGGTTACCATCAGATAAGGGTGAAGGAGGATGATATCCCTAAGACTGCGTTTAGGACGCGCTATGGATACTACGAGTTTGCGGTGATGTCCTTTGGGTTAACGAATGCACTTGTTGTATTCATGGATTACATGAACAGAGTATTTCGTCCCTTTTTGGACAAATTCGTGGTGGTTTTCATAGTCAATATCTTAGTTTATTCTAAGATGGTAAAGGAGCATGGAAACACTTGAGGATAGTGTTGCAAATCTTAAAGGAGCGGAAATTGTATGCTAAGTTGTCGAAGTGTGAGTTATGGAAGGAGGAAGTGAAGTTCTTAGGCCATGTGGTAAGCAAGGGAGGAATAGTCTTAGATCCTTCGAAGGTAGGAGCGGTAATGGAATGGGAAAGACTAACGACGGTGACGGAAGTTAGAAGTTTCTTAGGATTAGCTAGATATTACCGAAGATTCATTGAAGGATTTTTCCGGATTACACTACCAATGACGAAGTTGACAAGGAAGGAGGTGCCTTTTGTATGGACATTGGAATGTGAAGAGAGTTTTCTGACCTTGAAGCAAAAGTTAACTTCAGCACCTGTTTTGATCTTGCCGGAACCGCATGAACCATTCAAAGTATACTGTGATGCTTCTCTGAAGGGTTTGGGTTATGTGTTGATGCAACACCAGAATGTGGTGGCTTATGCATCGCGTCAGTTGAGATCGCATGAGATAAATTATCCAACTCATGACTTGGAATTAGCGGTGATTGTGTTTGCATTGAAGATTTGGAGACACCACTTGTATGGAGTAAGGTTTAGCGTCTTTTCTGATCTTAAGAGTCTCAAGTACATCTTTGATCAGAAAGAGCTTAATATGCGTCAGAGGAGGTGGATGGAGTTGTTAAAGGATTATGATTTTGAACTGAGTTATCATCCTGGAAAGGCTAGCAGATGCATTAAGTCGGAAGTCTTTAATGATCGCTTGGATGAGAATTAAGGAGGATAAGTTAGTGGTTAAGTTTGTGGATCTTAAGTTGGATATTGGTGAAGTTGCTGGAAGAGCTTGCTTGAATCAGTTACAGATCTCAAGTGACTTTAAATCTGAACTCCTAAAGGCTCATCAAAATGATGACGTGTTACCTAAGGTGTTGCCAGCTATCGAGCAAGGAAAGCAGTGGAGAGTGTCATGGGACTAAGATGGATTGTGGAGATTCAAGGGTAGGATCATTGTGCTGGATGTTGGGACCTTGCGGCAAGATACATTGAGAGAAGCACACAAGAGCGGGTTTTCGATTCACCCTGGGAGTACTAAGATGTACCACGACAAAAAGGCTATGTTTTGGTGGCCTGGTATGAAGAATGATGTGGCGGAATATGTCTCAAAGTGCCTGACATGTCAAAAAGTGAAGATAGAGCATCAGAAACCATCGGGAATGCTACAGCCACTTGAGATTCCTCAGTGGAAGTGGGAAGGAATTTCAATGGATTTTTTTACTGGTTTACTAAGGACTAGGTTGGGATTTGATGCGGTGTGGGTGATCGTGGATCGCTTAACCAAATCCGCTCATTTTCTGCCTATTCGAGTGAACTGTTCTATGGAGGAGTTAGCAAGGTTGTACATAAAGGAGATAGTAAGGTTGCACGGTGTGCCATCAAGCATAGTGTCGGACCATGATCCCCGATTCACATCAAGGTTTTGGGGAGCTTTTCAAAAAGCTTTCGGTACGAAGCTATGTCTTAGTACCGCGTATCATTCACAAACGGATGGGTAGTCAGAGAGGACTATTCAGACGTTGGAAGATATGCTAAGAGCATGTGTATTGGATCAACCCGGAAGTTGGGACCGTTACATGCCATTGGTGGAGTTTGCGTACAACAACAGCTTTCATGCGAGCATTGGGATGGCTCCGTATGAAGCACTGTATGGACGGAAGTGTCAATCTCTACTCTGTTAGTATGAATCTGGTGAAGCAAGTGTTTTGGGTCCCGATCTGGTAGCAGAGACTACGGAGAAGATTAAGAAGATACGGGAAATGATTTTAACTGCCCAGAGCTGACAGAAAAGCTATACAGATCAGAGAAGGAAACCGTTAGAGTTTTAAGTGGGAGAACATGTATTTCTAAGGGTTACACCAACAACTGGGATTGGAAGAGCGATTAAGACCAAGAAATTGAATCCTAGGTATATAAAACCATTTGAGGTTCTAAGACAATTCGGGCCGGTGGCGTATCAAGTTGCCTTGCCACCTCATCTGTCTAACTTGCATGACGTATTCCACGTGTCACAACTCCATAAGTACACGTCGGATGTGGCTCATGTGTTGGAACCCGAGTCGGTCGAGTTGAGGGAAAACTTGACTTTTCAAGTAACACCGGTGCGTATTGACGACACTAGTGGGAAGAAGCTGCGAGGAAAAGAAGTTTAGTTGGTTAAGGTAGATTGGGAGCGAGCAGGAGTTGAGGAGCATACTTGGGAATTGGAGTCCGAGATGTGAAAGGATTATCCCGAGCTATTCTCGGGTAATTCAAATTTTGAGGGCAAAATTTCTTATTTGGTGGGGAGAATGTAAGACCCGAGCTTAATTAATCATTTAATTAAGTAATTAATATTGCCCAAATTAGGTTCCAAAAAGTTAGAGTGAGAAATTGAGGATTTAAATATGATTTTTAGAATCAGTAGGTTTTTTTGAGTTAGAAAATGTGCTTTCTGCGAAAAATCATGAAAAATTGCGAACCGGTAGTCGAACTGGTTGAACCGGTTCAAGTCTGCCCGGTACTGCGCGAGAAAAAGTGAAAACAGTCAAAAACCTTAAAAAAATGTTAGAAATGAAAAACCGGGCATTAATTTTAAAGGTTTGGCCCGAAGTTGGGCCAAACGGGCTAAAAATACTAACGGGTTGGACCGGGCCCAAGTTGGACCCAAGCCCAACTTATAAAAGGGTTCATTAAGTGAACCCATTTCAACATAGCACACAAACAAACACACACACACACACACACACACACACACACACACCCACCTAGCTGAAAGAGAAGAGGGAGAAGAGAAGAGAAAACACTATTCACACATAACTTCATTTCGCGATATCTCGAGCTACGGTGCTCCAATTCGTGTGCCGTCAGTGGCTATGCAAAGCTCTCATCGAGCCCAAAAATTCTATCTAAGCCTTGTGGTAATTTTCTCAAAATTCTTCTTCCCTTCTGCTGCCCTAAGATTTCGAGTTTGATGAGTGATGATCTTGAGAAAACTTTGTGATTTTGGATGCTTAGGTTCACCCTAATCCTTGTTTAGCATTGGATTTTAGCTTTCAAAGCTATTGGGAAAGGTTAGAGGCATTGAACTCTTGTGAAATTTTATTTATGACAGGCCCTAGGTTGATTTGTGATGGTTTATGTATATATAGTTTGAATATTGTGAGTTTGGGAGCTATTGGAGCTTGTTGGTGCTTGTTGGAGTTATTTTGGAACCTTGGATTGTGGTTGAGAGCTTGATTATGCTAAATTGGAGTTTTGGTGCTAAATTGTCCCTTTGCTTTTGATTCAATAAGAGAAAATGACTGAAACAGAAAGTAATTGTTCAATGTGGTAGACATTAGAATAAGGACCAGTGGTGGTAATTGCTTGATTAGTTGGTAAGCTCAATAATAGAAGCTGCAAGGTAAAATGTCTCTTTCAAGTATAAAACTTAGTTGATGTTATGAACCTTCAATTAATAATGATCCTCAGAAGAGAAGAAAAAGTAAGAAGGAAAGGAAGAAAAGCCAAGAATTGGCAACAAACAAATGAAAGAGACAGAGAATAAAAGCTAAACACCAATAGCTTGGACCTTAAGACACATGCCTGTGGTGTCTTTGTACTAAGATCTGCTTGGATGATTAGGTTCTAAGGAGTGTTTTAACACTTGTAACTTGGGTTAACTAACCCGAGATTATCAGCCAAAAGTCCACTATCAAGAGCAACCTAGTTACAAGACGTTTAGTAACCCAAAGAGGTGCTGGGCATCAATGTTCTTAAGAAGAATTGTGAGCCAAGTGTCTGTAGTGAAGAGGTGTTGATTGAAAATTAAGCCAAAAAGCTGCTGCAACACTTGACACTGAGCTACAATTGAAAGAATAAGTTTCTAAAGCAAAGAAAAGAAAGAAAATCTCACAAGGATCAATAAAGAATAAGGTCTTATAGTAGCAACTCTAGTTAACACTCAAAGGGACTTTTCACATTTGGAAGTTGATAATAATTGAGCTGCATTCTGTCTGCATAAATCCCCATGAACCAAATTCAATCACCTGCTAATAAGGACATATATGCTTATTGGTCATCATTCCTTTTCCTCATGTTTTAGTACTTGCTTGGGGACAAGCAAGATTTAAGTTGGGTGTTGTGATGACAAGTCATCCTATGCTAGTTTCACAAGCATTTTTCACTTGTTTCATTAGGTTTTGTGCACTTTCTTGAGCAATAAGTAAGCAATTGGATTAGAGTTTGATGAGCGGATAATTTATACGCTTTTTGGCATTATTTTTACATAGTTTTTAGTATGTTTTAGTTACTTTTTATTATATTTTTATTTGTTTTTATGCAAAAATCACATTTCTGGACTTTACTATGAGTTTGTGTATTTTTCTATAATTTTATGTATTTTCTGGCTGAAATTGAGGGACCTGAGCAAAAGTCTGATTCAGAGGCTGAGAAAGGACTGCAGATGCTGTTGGATTCTGACCCTCCTGCACTCGAAGTGGAATTTCTGGAGCTACAGAAGCCCAATTGGTGCGCTCTTAATTGCGTTGGAAAGTAGACATCTTGGGCTTTCTAGCAATATATAATAGTCCATGCTTTGCTTGAGATTCGATGGCCTAAACTGGCGTTCAACGCCAGCCAGAGACCCTTTTCTGGCGTAAAACACCGGAACCGGCACCAGAACTGGAGTTAAACGCCCATACTGGCATCCAAGCTGATGTTTAACTCCAAAAAAGACGTATGCACGTGTAAAGCTCAATGCTCAGCCCAAGCACACACCAAGTGGGCTCCAGAAGTAGATTTCTGCACTATCTGCACTTAGTTACTCATTTTCTGTAAACCTAAGTTACTAGTTTAGTGTAAAAACTACTTTTAGAAATTCATTTTGTAACTTATGATATTTTACTCATTTCTGCACTATCTTCTACAGCATGAGTCTCTAAACCCCATAGGTGGGGGTGAGGGGCTCTGTTGTGTCTCAATGGATTAATGCAATTACTATTGTTTTCTTTTCGATCACGCTTGATTCTGTTCTAAGATACTCACTCGTACTTCAATATAAAGAATATGATGATCCGTGACACTCATCATCATTCTCAACTTTATGAACGCGTGCTTGACAACCACTCCCGTTCTATCTGAGCTCAACGTAGTCATTGGGCGACAACTTGAGTGCGTATCTCTTGGGTCTCTGTTCCATAGATTTGACTTACCTCTCCTGAAAACAGAGCATTCAAATCCGTGAGATTAGAAACTTCGTGGTAGAGGCTAGAACCAATTGGCAGCATTTTCTGAGATCCAGAAATTCTAAACCTTGTCTGTGGTATTCCGAGTAGGATCTGGGACGGGATGACTGTGACGAGCTTCAAACTCATGAATGTTGGGCGCAGTGACAGTGTGCAAAAGGATAGAGAGATCCTATTCCGACACAAGTGAGAACCGACAGATGATTAGCCGTGCGGTAGCTGTGCCTGGTATTTTTCATCCGAAACGAGAGATCTGACAGTTGATTAGCCGTACAGAAACCGTACCTAGACCATTTTCACTGAGAGGATAGATGGTAGCCATTGACAACGGTGATCCACCAACATACAGCTTGCCATGGAAGGAAGCCATGCATGTTTGGAGAAGAAGACAGTAGGAAAGTAGAGATTCAGACGACAGAGCATCTCCGGAACCTCAACCTGTTCCTCATTACTGAATCACAAGTATCATTCATTTCATGTTATTTACTTTTCATAAACAAAATCATTTTTATCACTAATCTCTGACTAAGATTTACAAGATAACCATAGCTTGCTTCAAGCCAGCAATCTCCGTGGGATCGACCCTTACTCACGTAAGGTATTACTTGGACGACCCAGTGCACTTGCTAGTTAGTTGTGCGGAGTTGCAAAGGTGTGATTGCAATTCCGTGCACCAAGTTTTTGGCGCCGTTGCCGGGGATTGTTCAAGTTTGAACAACTGATGTTTCATCTTGTTACTTAGATTAGGAAAAATTTATCTTTTTGGTTTAGAGTCAATATATTTGAGTCTTTTATTTTCTTTTCAAAAATTCTTCAAAAATCTTATTTTTCCTTATTAATCTTTAATTTTCCTTTGAGTCTTTTATTATTGTTTTTGTTAAAATTTTAGAATTCTTGTTTTGATCTAAAAATTCTAAGTTTGGTGTCATTTTATTGTTTTTCTCCTACCTCATTAAATTCAAAAAAATATCTTTTCCTTTATTTACTCATCATTTTCAAATTCCTTAAGTTGACTTAGTCAAAATTTTTAAAATTTGGTAGTTTCTTGTTAGTCAAGTCAAAATTTTAATTTAAAAAAAAATATCCTTTCAAATATTTTTCAAAACTTCTTAACCACTTTCTCTCTCCTCATTTTTTTTTGAAAATCCACACCAAAAATTTTCAAATCTTTTTAATTAATTAATTAATTTAGTTTTCTAATTTTTTTATTTCTTTTTCTTTTCTTAATTTTTGAAACTTGCATCAATTTTTTTATTTACTTTATTTTAATTTCTTTAATTTCAAAAAAAGAAAGCGTGATTATTCGTTCCCTGGCTATAGTGCCAAAATTTTGGTGTGGGAGAACGTAATCTCAAGACTTCTTCACAATTCCATGTAACTGACCAACAAGTGCACTGGGTTGTCCAAGTAATGAACCTTACGTGAGTAAGGGTCGATCCCACGGTGATTGTCAGCTTGAAGTAAGCTATGGTCATCCTTGTAAATCTCAGTCAGGTGGATTCAAATGGTTATGAGGTTTTGACAATTAAAATATAAATAAAACAGAAACTAAAATAGAGATAGTTATGTAATTCATTGGTGGGAATTTCAGATAAGTATCTGGAGATGCTTTGTTGCTTCTGAACTTCTGCTTTCCTATTGCCTTCTTCCAACCATGCGTTACCTCCTTCCATGGCAAGCTGTATGATCCTCTCGGATGAAAACAAATCCATATGCACTGTCACCGCACGGCTAATCATTTGTCAGTTCCCGCTAGCGTCGGAATAGGACCATTGTCCTTTTGCACACTGTCACTGCGCCCAACATTCGCAAGTTTGAAGCTCGTCATAGCCATCCCTTCCTAGATCCTACTCGGAATACCACAGACAAGGTTTAGACTTTCCAGATCTCAGGAATGCTGCAATTGGTTCTAGCCTCTACCATGAAGATACTAATCTCACAGACTCGGTCCGTGTATTATATATCCAAGAGAGTATACTCCAGCTGTCGTCCAATGACTACGTTGAACATCATGTAGATTGCTTTGTGGTTGTCAGGCACGCAATCCTGGCTAAGCGAGTAACGAAGATAGGGTGATTGTCTCGGGTCACCCCTTCATTCTGACTTAACTGAATTAATTACGAGAGTATATCTTGGAGAAGAAGTAGGCGTGAATTGAAACAAAAACAGTAGTAATTGCATTGATTCATGAAGAACAACAGAGCTCCACACCTTAATCTATGGGGTGTAGAAACTCCACCGTAGAAAATACATAAGTGAAAGGTTTAGGCATGGCCGTGAGGCCAGCCTCCAAATGTGTACAATGGTCTATGATCTAAAAGATAAAAGACTCACCAAAAAGCTTAAAATAAATCTCTAAAAGTAGTTTTTATACTAGACTAGTAGCCTAAAGTTACAGAAAATGAGTAACTAAGTGCAGATAGTGCAGAAATCCACTTCCGGGGCCCACTTGGTGTGTGTGCTTGGGCTGAGTATTGAAGCTTTCATGTGCATAGGCTCTTCCTGGAGTTAAATACCAACTTTGGTTCTAGTTTGGACGTTTAACTCCAATTCTGGTGCCAGTTTGGGCGTTTTACGCCAAGATGTTTTAGGCTGACTTTGAACGCCAGTTTGGGCCATCAAATCCCGGGAAAAATATGGACTATTATATATTGCTGGAAAGCCCAGGATGTCTAATTTCCAACACAACTGAGAGCGCGCCAATTAAGCTTCTGTATCTCCAGCAAATTCACTTTGAGTGCAGGGAGGTCAGAATCCAACAACATCTGCAGTCCTTTTTCAGCCTCTGAATAAGATTTTTGCTCAGGTCCCTCAATTTCAGCCAGAAAATACCTGAAATTACAGAAAAACATACAAACTCATAGTAAAGTCCAGAAATGTGATTTTTGAATAAAATCTAATAAAAATATAATAAAAAGTAATTAAAACATACTAAAAACTATGCCAAAAAGGGTATAAATTATCCGCTCATCAACCCCCCATCAGACCAGCAATTTTGAGCTAAATCCTCAGCTCATTATCATGGTGCAACAAAATTGCCAGTATTCCGGTCTTCCACAGAAAGAACCTACTGAGTTTCTGGCACAGTTCTTACAAATTGCTGACAGAGTACGTGATAAGGAAGTAGATCAGGATGTCTACAGATTATTACTGTTTCCATTTGCTGTAAAAGATCAAGCTAAGAGGTGGTTAAATAACCAACCCACAACAAGCATAAGAACATGGAAATAGTTATCAGACAAATTCTTGAATCAATATTTCCCTCCAAAAAGGATGACACAGCTAAGGCTGGACTTCCAAGGCTTTAAACAAGAGGATGATGAATCCCTTTATAATGCCTGGGAGAGGTACAGAGAGATGCTAAGGAAATGCCCCTCTGAAATATTTTCAGAATGGGTGAAGTTAGACATCTTTTACTATGAGCTTACAGAAAGGGCCCAGATGTCTTTAGACTACTCAGCTGGTGGATCTATACATATGAGAAAGACAATTGAAGAGGCTCAAGAGCTCATTGATACAGTTGCCAGAAATCAACACCTGTACTCAAGTGGTGAGACCTCCATGAAAGAAGAGGCTGAGGCAGTATCCACTGAACTTAGTCCTCCAGAACAAATTGCTGAACTCAATCAGCAACTATTTTCTATAACAAAACAGTTAGCAGAATTTAAAGAGACGCTACAAGAAACCAAAGATGCTAACCAGAATATGGAAAAATAATTGAATAAGACAGGACAGCAGTTATCTAAATAGATAACAGAAGAATGCCAACCTGTTCATTTAAGGAGTGGGAAGACATTGAATGTCTTAACTCAAAGCAGCAGAAAGCCAAGAAAGGAACGACTGATAGAGGATGACCAAACCACTGGCCAAAATCCCTCGGAGGATAGTAAGAGCCCAGAGAGGAATGATTCTGGCGTTCAAATGCCAGAAAAGGGTGAGAAGTCGGCGTTGAACGCCTAGTGGATGGCCAATTCTGGCGTTCAAACGCCAGAAAAGAGTGGCAATCTGGCGTTGAATGCCCATACAGCACCCAATTCTGGCATTCAAACGCCAATGAGGGATCAGACACCTGCAAGTGCTGATAACAACCCCCTTAAGCAGGCTTCTCCAACTACTTCTGTAGGAAATAAACCTGCAGTAACTAAGGTTAAAGAATATAAAGCCAAGATATCTTATCCTCAGAACTTCGCCAAGCAGAACAGGATAAAAAATTTGCCCACTTTGCAGACTATCTCAGGACTCTTGAAATAAAGATTTCGTTTGCAGAGGCACTTGAGCAAAAACCCTCTTATTCTAAGTTCATGAATGAGATCTTAAGCCATAAGAAGGATTGGAGGGAGACTGAAAAAGTTTTTCTCACTGAAGAATGCAGTGCAGTCATTTTAAAAAGCTTACCAGAAATGCTTAAAGATCCCGGAAGCTTTATGATACCATGCACATTAGAGGATGCTTATACCAAGACAGCTTTATGTGATCTTGGGACAAGTATCAACCTGATACCTGCATCCACTATCAGAAAGCTTGGTTTGACTGAAGAAGTCAAACCAACCCGAATATGTCTCCAACTTGCTGATGGCTCCATTAAAATTCCATCAGGCGTACTTGAGGACATGATTGTCAAGGTTAGGCCATTTACCTTTCCCACTGACATTGTAGTGCTGGAAATGGAGGAGCACAAGAGTGCAACTCTCATTCTAGGAAGACCTTTCCTAGCAACTGGACGAACCCTTATTGACGTCCAAAAAGGGGAGGTAACCCCTGAGAGTCAATGAGGATGAGTTTAAGTTGAATGCTGTCAAAGCTATATAGCATCCAGACACATCAAAAGACTGTATGAGCGTTGATATTATTGACTCCCTGGTGGAAGAGGTCAATATGACTGAGAGTCTTGAATCAGAGCTAGAGGACATTTTTAAAGATGTTCAGCCTGATCTGGAGGAACCAGAGAAAACAAAAGAATCTCTAAAAACTCTTCAGAAAGAGGAGAAGCCTCCTAAACCCAAGCTTAAACCACTACCACCATCCCTAAAATATGCATTTCTTGGAGAAGATGACACTTTTTCGGTAATCATAAGCTCTGCTTTAGAGCCACAAGAAGAGAAAGCACTAATTCAGGTGCTAAGGACACACAAGATAGCTCTTGGGTGGTCCATAAGTGATCTTAAGGGCATTAGCTCAGCCAGATGCATGCACAAGATCCTATTGGAGGATGATGCTAAGCCAGTGGTTCAACCACAAAGGCGGCTGAATCCAGCCATGAAGGAGGTGGTGTAGAAAGAGGTCACTAAGTTACTAGAGGCTGGGATTATTTATCCTATTTTTGATAGTCCCTGGGTAAGCCCTGTCCAAGTTGTCCCCAAGAAGAGAGGCATGACAGTGGTTCATAATGAAAAGAATGAACTGATTCCTACAAGAACAGTTACAGGGTGGCGTATGTGTATTGACTACAGAAAACTCAATACAGCCACCAGAAATGATCATTTTCCTTTACCATTCATAGACCAGATGCTAGAGAGACTAGCAGGTCATGAATACTACTGCTTTTTGGATGGCTATTCAGGTTACAACCAAATTGCAGTAGATCCTCAGGACCAAGAGAAAACAACATTCACATGTCCATCTGGAGTATTTGCCTACAAAAAAATGCCATTTGGTCTGTGCAATGCACCTGCAACCTTTCAGAGGTACATGCTCTCTATCTTATCTGATATGGTAGAGAAATTTCTGGAAGTCTTCATAGATGAATTCTGAGTATTTGAAGACTCATTCAGCTCCTGTCTTGACCATCTAGCACTTATTCTGAAAAGGTGCCAAGAGACTAACCTGGTTTTAAACTGGGAGAAATGTCACTTTATGGTGACTGAAGAAATTGTCCCTGGGCACAGAATTTCGAACAAAGGAATAGAGGTGGATCAAGCTAAGGTGGAGGTAATTGAAAAATTACCACCACCTGACAATGTTAAGGCAATCAGAAGCTTTTTGGGGCGTGCTGGATTCTATAGGAGGTTTATAAAGGATTTTTCAAAAATTGCAAAACCTCTGAGCAATCTGCTAGCCATTTGTCTTTGACACAGAGTGTTTGCAGGCCTTTGAGACTTTGAAAGCTAAGCTAGTCACAGTACCAATCATTTGTACACCAGACTAGACATTACTATTCGAACTAATGTGTGATGCTAGTGACCATGCCATTGGTGCAGTATTGGGACAGAGGTATGACAAGCTTCTGCATGTTATTTATTATGCTAGCTGTGTTTTAAATGACACGCAGAAGAATTACACAACCACAGAAAAGGAGTTGCTTGCAGTGGTTTATGCCATTGACAAGTTGAGATCTTATTTAGTAGGATCAAAAGTGATTGTGTACACTGACCATGCTGCTCTAAAATATCTCCTCACAAAGTAGGATTCAAAACCCAGACTCATAAGATGGCTGTTGCTTCTGCAAGAGTTTGATATAGAAATAAGAGATAGAAAAGGGACAGAGAACCAAGTAGCTGATCGCCTGTCCCGGATAGAACCAGTAGCAGGAGCGTCCCTCCCTCCTACTGAGATCTCTGAAACCTTTCCGGATGAGCAACTCTTTTCCATTCAGGAAGTACCGTGGTTTGTAGACATTGCAAACTATAAAGCTATGAGATTCATACCCAAAGAGTACAGTAAGCAGCAAATAAAAAAATTAGTTTCTGATGCAAAGTACTACTTGTGGGATGAACCATATCTCTTTAAGAGATGTGCAGACGGAATAATCCGTAGATGTGTGCCTAGAGAAGAGGCACAGAAGATCCTATGGCATTGCCATGGATCACAATATGGAGGACATTTTGGAGGTGAGTGAACAGCCACAAAGGTTCTCCAATGTGGCTTCTACTGGCCTACTATCTATAGAGACTCTCGAGAGTTTGTACGTAATTATGATAATTGCCAGAGAGCTAGTAATCTGCCTCACGGTTATGCCATGCCTCAGCAAGGGATCTTAGAAATTGAGTTGTTTGATGTATGGGGGTATTGACTTCATGGGGCCTTTCCCTCTATCATATTCAAACACTTATATTCTGGTGGCAGTAGACTATGTATCTAAATGGGTAGAGGCAATTGCAACACCCACTAATGATACTAAGACAGTGATGAAGTACCTCCAGAAACATATCTTCAGCAGGTTCGGTGTCCCTAGGGTACTAATCAGTGATGGAGGCACTCATTTCTGTAATAAAGAACTTAACTCTGCTCTGATCTGATATGGAATTAACCACAAAGTGGCAACTCCATATCATCCACAGACAAATGGGCAGGCTGAAGTCTCAAATAGAGAACTAAAACAAATCCTGGAATGGACTGTAAGTACCCGTAGAAGGGATTGGGCAAGAAGTCTGGATGATGCTCTGTGGGCATACAAAACCACATTCAAGACTCCCCCATAGGGACCTCTCTATACCAGCTTGTGTATGGAAAAGCTTGTCATATGCCAGTGGAACTGGAACACAAGGCCTACTAGGCAACCAGATTACTAAACCTTGATGCTAAGGTAGCTGGAGAGAAAAGATTACTCCAGTTGAATGAGTTGGAGGAGTTCAGACTCAATGCTTTCGAAAATGCTAAAATTTGCAAGGAGAAAGAAAAAAGGTGGCATGACAGAAAGCTGTCATCTAGAGTCTTTGAGCCAGGACAAAAGGTTCTGCTGTTTAACTCTAAGCTCAGATTGTTCCCTGGGAAATTGAAATCCCGGTGGAAGGGACCATATGTGATTACAAGTGTGTCACCATATGGATATATAGAGCTTTAGGATATTGACTCTGACAAAAAGTTCATTGTTAAAGCTCAGTAATGTCAAGCTATTGACAGTAAAGAAGTGCTTATTGGGAGGCAACCCAATCTCATTTATCTATGTTAATCATATTTTCATTTCATTTTCCATTGTTATTTTATATTTTCTTTAGGTTAATGATCATGTGGAGTCATAAAAACAGCTACAGAATTAAAGTGGGATAAAAAATAGCATCAAAAACAGCACACCCTGGAGGACAGGCTTACTGGCATTTAAACGTAATAAGGATAGCAGAATGGGCGTTTAACGCCCAGTCTGGCAGCATTATGGGTGTTAAATGCCAGAATTGGCAGACAGACTGGCGTTTAACGCCAGAAAAGGTTGTCTGGCTGGCGTTAAATGCCAGAAAGGGGGCATAAGCCGGGCGTTTAACACTAGGAAAGGCAGCAGACTGGCGTTTAAACGCCAAAAAGGGCTCTCTAGGGGTGTTTCAACGCCAGAAAGGTGCAGGGACTAGAATTCCTTGACACTTCAGGATTTGTGGACCCCACAGGACTCCCACCTACCCCAACTCACTCTCTCTCCTCTTCACACCTTTCCATAACACTCTTCCCCAAAATAACCTCCACCAATCACCTCTATTTCTCCTCCAAAACCATCATACAACCCACCTACCCTCACCCATTCAAATTCAAACCACCTCCCTCCCAAACCCAACCCCTATTACAAGAATTCCCTCTCCACTCCACTCCTATATAAGCCTCTCATCACTCCTTCATTTTCACACATCATAACCACCTAAAACCCCCCTTGGCCGAACCATTCACACACCTCCATCTCCTCCATCTCTTATTCCTCTAATCCTTTTTTTCTTCTTTTTCTCGAGGACGAGCAAACCTTTTAAGTTTGGTGTGGAAAAAAGCTCTGCTTTTTGTTTTTCCATAACCATTAATGGCACCTAAGGCCGGAGAAACCTCTAGAAAGAGGAAAGGGAAGGCAGTTACTTCCAACTCTGAGTCATGGGAGATGGAGAGATTCATCTCAAAAGCTCATCACTAGAAAGAGGATGGAGCAACCAAGAGAGACCACTCATAGACCTCAACAAGAGCATAAGGAAGTCCCTCATCAAGAAATCCCGGAGATGCCTCAAGGGATGCATTTCTCTCCACATAACTATTGGGAGCAACTCAACACCTCTCTAGGAGAATTGAGTTCCAACATGGAGCAACTAAGAGTGGAGCACCAAAAGCACTCCATCATCCTCCATGAAATCAGAGAGGACCAAAAGGCCATGAGAGAGGAGCAACAAAGGCAAGGAAGAGACATAGAGGATCTCAAGAACTCCATTGGTTCTTCAAGAGGAAGAAGAAGCCACCATCACTAAGGCGGATCCGTTCTTTAATCTCCTTGTTTATTTTCTTTTCTGTTTTCGGTTTTTATGCTTTATGTTTTGACTATGTTTGTGTCTTTATTACATGATCATTAGTGTTTAGTGTCTATGTCTTAAAGATATGAATGTTCCATGAATCTTTCATCTTTCTTAAATAAAAAATATTTTCTGAAAAAGAAAAAGAAGTACATGAATTTCGAATTCTATCTTGAAAATAGTTTAATTATTTTGATGTAGTGGCAATACTTTTTGTTTTCTGAATGAATGCTTGAACAGTGCATATTTTTGATAGTGAAGTTTATGAATGTTAAAATTGTTAGCTTTTGAAAGAATAATGAAAAAAAGAGAAATGTTATTGATAATATGAAAAATCATAAAATTAATTCTTGAAGCAAGAAAAAGTAGTGAAAAACACAAAGCTTGCGAAAAAAATGGCAAAAAATAAAGAAAAAAGAAAGAAAAAGAAAAAGCAAGCAGAAAAAGGCAATAACTATTTAAACCAAAAGGCAAGAGCAAAAAGCCAATAACCCTTTAAACTAAAAGGCAAGGGTAAAAAGGATCCAAGGCTTTGAGCATTAATGGATAGGAGGGCCCAAAGGAATAAAATCCTGGCCTAAGCGGCTAAATCAAGCTGTCACTAACCATGTGCTTGTGTCATGAAGGTCCAAGTGAAAAGCTTGAGACTGAGTGGTTAAAGTCGTGATCCAAAGGAAAAAGAGTGTGCTTAAGAACTCTAGACACCTCTAACTGGGGACTCTAGCAAAGCTGAGTCACAATCTAAAAAGGTTCACCCAGTTATGTGTCCGAGGCATTTATGTATCCGATGGTAATACTGGAAAACAAAATGCTTAGGGTCACGGCCAAGACTCATAAAGTAGCTGTGTTCAAGAATGAACATACTAAACTAGGAGAATCAACGTTTTTGGAAGGGAAAATTGGGTGCCAACGTTGAGGGAAACGTTGGTGATCCAACGTTGCCTCAAACATGGGAGAAAAAAAGTGCAAAATTCTGCTGGTGCTGGCGTTGGAGGGAACGTTGGTGAGCCAACGTTACCTCCAACGTCTTCGATGGTTTTCAAAAGCTGGAGCCAGAAAAATTTTGGGCGACGCGTACGCATCATCGTAAAACATGCATACGCATGAGTTGCACGCACGCGTAGGATGGCAAAATTCACCATTGACGCATACGCGTGGGTCACGCGTACGCGTGACATAACGAACGTTGGAGGCCTAACGTTGCCTCCAACGTCCGCAATGAGCAACCTATAATTGGATTTGAAAAATTTCAATCGACGCGTACGCGTGGATCACGTCTACGCGTGGATGCATATTTTGGCTAGACACGCCAACGCGTGAGCGACGCACACGCACAAAATGCCGTTTTGACGTGTACGCGTAGGCGAAGCGCACGCGTGGGTGGAAAAACATTGGTGCACCAACGTTGAGTCAAACGTTGGCGCCAATGCTTATTCCTTTGGAAATCCTCTCTCAAAGTCAACGTTTGACTGAACGTTTTCTTGTAAACGTTGAGGCCAAAGTGAACACCAGCATTGATAAAATTCAACACCCTTGCATGATAAAAAAACGTGAATTGCCAATTGCCCTGTTCAGCATCACTGAGGCCCATTATAGATTGCTTTAACAGAGACCAATAGGCCCAATCTAAGGACCTAAAGGCTGAATTAGAAAGTGTATAAATAGAGAAGAATTTGATTTGGAAAAGGAGTTAGCTAGTATAGATTGGCAGTAGAGTTAGTTAACAGATTTGATATTTTGTATTTTCCCTTTTGTATTTTCATCTGTACATCTCTCTGTAACTTCTAATTTCTGGTTTTACTTGAGCAATGATGAACTAAACCCCAATTTTATTAGGGGGAGGAGCTCTATTACAATTCTAATAAATCAATGAAATTCTTCTTCTTCTCTACTCATTTGTGTAGCTATTGGGTATCTTTTGTTTTGATTTTGAATTACTCACTCCAGAAGGGGATTTAATTCAGTGAATTCTTGTGTGAGCCTTGGAAGGGGAATCACTTGCATTAGAATTAGAGCTCTATCCTCCACTACACTCTTGATCAACACCATTCGGGAGGAATTGAGATCTTGAGAGTTAGGGTGGCTTATGGATGAGAGATATGCACTTAAGCTCTTCTTATGACAATTAGATCAAGGAATTGGTAAGGTTGATTATGGTTAGAGAGATTGGATTGCCAAGGAATTGGGATCTAATCAATTTCAATCCGCCATAGATCTACCATATGATTGAGAAAGGAGTTGAGACCCAATTGATTCATGGAGGATTACAGTATATCCAATCCCTAATGAAACACTTTCTTTGAATTTCTTCAACTTAGAGTTCTCTGATTTTACTGCAATTCACATTGTTTAATTCTGTTTTAATTTCCCAGCACCCGATCCCTTTATTATTCATGAAATTTAAGTTTTCTTACAATTTAGATTCAGCAATTTAAATATTCTTGCATTTTAAGATTCAGTCATTTACTTTTCTTGCAATTTAAGTTTCTTCTCTTTTAATTTCTTGCATGTTAAGCTTTAGCCAATTTAAATATTTTGCACTTTAGCTTACTTGTAATTTACTTTCTGTTCATCAAATTTCACTCAATTCATCAATATTAGCTTAACTAAATTCATCACCCAACTAAAGTTGCTTAATCCATCAATCCCTGTGGGATCAACTTCACTTTTGTGAGTTTTACTACTTGATGCGACCCGGTACACTTGCCGGTGAGTTTGTGTGGAATCGATTTTTCCTCATCCAATGTGAATTTTTTATCATTAATATGGAGAATGAATGCGTTTAATGATGAAGATTGATATTGATGAAATGAGGATTTGTGAATGTGTTTGTGGGAAATTGTTTGATATGTTGTATACTTGATAAGTAAGATTGAGAATGATGAAGTGTGGTGGAAAATTTGATAAGAATGGTAGATTGTGACCCAAGAGGGTAGATTGTGTTGAAAATGGGGGTTTGGTATTGCTTTGGTTGAATGTGGTTTGAAGATTTTGGAAAATTGTGGAAATTGTGATTTTGGTAAAAAAGAAATTTTGGTGAACTTTGTCTGATCATAAATTTTGCCTCGGTCATCAAAATTGATTGAAAGTTGTTTGAAAACTCTTTGAATCAATATAAAGTTTGTAAAATTTGGAATTTTGTAAAGGATGTTATGATTTCAAAGATTGGTGTAAAAATCTGAAAATCTGCAAAGTTACAGGATTTTGTGATTTCTGGTATGTGCGCACGCACAGCCTTGTGCGCACGCACAACTCTGCGAAAATTTTAACCTGTGCGCACGCACATATGATGAGCGGATAACTTATACCCTTTTTGGCATTATTTTTACATAGTTTTTAGTATGTTTTAGTTATATTTTATTATATTTTTATTAGTTTTTATGCAAAAATTACATTTCTGGACTTTACTATGAGTTTGTGTGTTTTTCTGTAATTTCAGGTATTTTCTGGCTGAAATTGAGGGACCTGAGCAAAAATCTGATTCAGAGGCTGAAAAAGGACCGCAGATGCTGTTGGATTCTAACCCTCCTGCACTCGAAAGAGATTTTCTGGAGCTACAAAAGCCCAATTGGCGCGAACTTAATTTTGTTGGAACGTAGACATCTTGGGCTTTCCATCAATATATAATAGTCCATACTTTGCCCGAGATTTGATGGCCGAAACTGGCGTCCAAATTCAGCCTAAAACCTCCTGACGTAAAACACCCAAACTGGCACCAGAATTGGAGTTAAACGCCCAAACTGGCACCCAAGCTGGCGTTTAACTCCAGGAACAGCCTATACACGTGAAAGCTTCAATGCTCAGCCCAAGCTCATACCAAGTGGGCCCCGAAAGTAGATTTCTGCACTATCTGCACTTAGTTACTCATTTTCTGTAACCCTAGGCTACTAGTCTATTATAAAAACTACTTTTAGAGATTTATTTTAGAGGATCTTTTGGAATCATATGTAACTTTTATCATCTATTGTTCACTTTTGGAGACTGGCCTCACGGCCATGCCTAGACCTCTTTTTTCTTATGTATTTTCAATGGTGGAGTTTCTACACCCCATAGATTAAGGTGTGGAGCTCTGCTATTCTTCATGAATTAACACAAGAACTGTTGTTGTTCTTTCAATTCATGTCTACTTCTTCTCCAAGATATACTGTCGTACTTAATTCAGTTAAGTCAGAATGAAGGGGTGACCTGTGACAATCACCCAATCTTCGTTACTCGCTTAACCAAGATTCGCGTGCCTGACAACCACAAAGCGGTCTACATGATGTTCAACGTAGTCATTGGATGACAGCTGGAGTATATTCTCTTGGATATCTAATACACAGACCGAGTCCATGAGATTAGTATGTTCGTGGTATAGGCTAGAATCATTGGCAGCATTCCTGGGATCCGGAAAGTCTAAACCTTGTTTGTGGTATTCCGTGTAGGATCTGGGAAGGGATGACTGTGATGAGCTTCAAACTTGCGAATCTTGGGCGCAGTGACAGTGTGCAAAAGGATCAATGGATCCTATTTCGATGCTAACGGGAACCGACAGATGATTAGCCATGCGGTAGCTGTACCTGGTATTTTTCATCCGAGACGAGAAATCCGACAGTTGATTAGCCGTGCAGAAACCGTAGAGAACCATTTTCACTGAGAGGATCTTACAGCTTGCCATGGAAGGGAGCACGCATGGTTGGAAGAAGACAGTAAGAAAGCAGAGGTTCAGAAGCAACAAAGCATCTCTAGACGCTTATCTGAAATTCCCACCAATGAATTACATAAGTAACTTTATCTTATTTTATGTTTTATTTATCTTTTAATTATCAAAACCCCATAACCATTTGAATCCGCCTGACTGAGAATTACAAGATGACCATAGCTTACTTCAAGCCGACAATCTCCGTGGGATCGACCCATACTCACGTAAGGTTTATTACTTGGACGACCCAGTGCACTTGCTGGTTAGTTGTGCGGAGTTGTGAAAAGTGTGAATCACGATTTCCCACACCAAGTTTTTGGCGCCGTTGCCGGGGATTGTTCGAGTTTGGACAACTGATGGTTCATCTTGTTGCATAGTTTAGGTAATTTTATTTTATGTTTAAGCTTTTTAATTTTATTTTCAAAAAAAATAAAAAGAAAAATAAAAATGTTCTTCAGAATTTTTAAGAATGAATTCTAGAGTTTCATGAGATATGTTGAAACCTGGCTGGCTGTAAAGCCATGTCTAATCTTTTGGACCGAGATTTCCACTTATCTTTGCAAGAGCCTTTTGGTTCCCATCAATTTGGCTGTTGTATGTAATGCTCTGCTAAAGCTTGGCTGGCCATTTGGCCATGTCTAATTCTATTGGACCGAAGCTTTAGACTAACATAGCATGAATCCTGGAATTCTTATTAAAACTTTTGTATCTCTTTATTTTCTTTTTCCAAAATAATTTTCGAAAATACAAAAAAATTAATAAATCATAAAAAACCAAAAATTTTGTGTTTCTTGTTTGAGTTTAGTGTCAAATTTTAAGTTTGGTGTCAATTGCATGCTTTTAAAATATTCAAAAATATATGCATTGTATTCTTCATTGATCTTCAAGTTGTTCTTGATGATTTTCCTTGTTTGATCTTTACATTTTCTTGTTTTGTGTCTTTTCTTGTTTTTCATATGCATTCTTGAATTATTAGTGTCTAAACATTAAAAATTTCTAAATTTGGTGTCTTGCATGTTTTTCTTTTCTTAAAAATTTTCAAAAATATGTTCTTGATGTTCATCATGATCTTCAAAGTGTTTTTGGTGTTCATCTTGACATTCAAAGTGTCCTTGCATGCACCTATTGTTTTGATCTTAAATTTTTATGTTTTGTGTCATTTTTTTTGTTTTTTTCTCTCGTCATTAAAAATTCAAAAATAAAAAATAATATCTTTCCCTTATTTCACTCATAAAATTCGAATTTTGGGTTGATTTAGTCAAAACTTTTAAAATTTGATTGTTTCTTGTTAGTTAAGTCAAAAATTCAATTTAAAAATTCTATCTTTTCAAGTCTTATACAAAAATCAAATCTTTTTTTCATTTTTCTTAATATTTTCGAAAATTTTAAAATTGATTTTCAAAATCTTTTTCTTATTTCTACTTCATATTTTCAAATTTATTGCTAATATTTAATGTTTTGATTCAAAAATTTCAAGTTGTTACTTGCCTATTAAGAAAGGATCAATCTTTAAATTCTAGAATAATATCTTTTAGTTTCTTGTTAGTCAAGTAATCAACTTTAATTTAAAAAATGAAATCTTTTTAATTTCCTTTCCAAATCTTTTTTCAAAATAAATTCCAATCATATCTTCCAATCATATCATTTTCAAAACTTAATTTCAAAATCTTTTTCTAACTTCATATCTTTTCAAAATTGATTTTCAAATCTTTTTCAATTAACCACTTGACTTTTTGTTTTAATTTTAAAAGTCTACTATTTTTATTTTTTTCAAAATCACCTAACTACTTTTCTCTCTCTAATTTTCGAAAACCACTAACAAATTTTTCAAAATTCTTTTTAATTAACTAATTGTTCTAAATTTTAATTTTAGTTTATTTCTTTTGTTAAATTCGAATTCTAACTAATAATTAAAATAAAAACAAAAAATATTTTTCTTTTCTTTTAAATTAAAATTCGAATACTCTCTCTCTCTCTCTCATCTCTTTCTATTTATTTTATTTATTTACTAACACTCTTCTTCTTAAAATTCGAACCCTCTCCCTCTCTTTGTGTTCGAGTTCTTCTTCTTCTCCCTTCTTCATTCTATTCTTCTATTCTTCTACTCACATAAAAGAATTTATATACTATGACATAGAAGATTCCTCTTCTTTTTTGTTCTCTTTTTTTTCATATGAGCTGGAGCAAGGATAAGAACATTCTTGTTGAAGCTGATCCTGAACCTGAAAGGAATCTGAAGAGGAAGCTGAGAGAATCTAAAGCACAAAACTCTGGAAAGGACCTAACAGAAATTTTTGAAAAAGAAGAAGACATGGCAGCCGAAAATAACAACAATGGTGGAGATGCAAGGAAGATGATTGGTGACTTTACTGCACCTACTTCTGACTTCTATGGAAGAAGCATCTCAATTCCTGCAATTGGAGCAAACAACTTTGAGCTTAAGCCTCAATTAGTTTCTCTAATGCAGCAAAATTGCAAGTTTCATGGACTTCCGTTGGAAGATCCTTATCAGTTCTTAGCTGAATTCTTGCAAATCAGTGACACTGTCAAGACCAATGGGGTTAATCTTGAGGTCTACAGACTTATGCTTTTCCCCTTTGCTGTAAGAAACAGAGCTAGTACATGGTTGGACTCACAACCTAAAGAAAGCATGAACTCTTGGGAAAAGTTGGTCAATGCTTTCTTGGACAAATTCTTTCCACCTCAAAAGTTAAGCAAGCTTAGAGTGGAAGTCCAAACCTTCAAAGAAAAAGAAGGTGAATCGCTCTATGAAGCTTGGGAAAGATACAAGCAATTGATCAGAAGGTGTCCTTCTGACATGCTTTCAGAAAGGAGCATCCTATGTATATTTTATGATGGTCTATCTGAATTGTCCAAGATATCATTGGACCACTCTGCTGGTGGATCTCTTCATCCGAAGAAGACACCTATAGAAGCCCAGAAACTCATTAAAATGGTTGCGAATAACCAGTTCATATATACTTCTGAAGGAAATCCTTTGAATAATGGGGTGACTCTGAAGAAAGGAGTTCTTGAGATTAATACTCTAAATGTAATATTAGCTCAGAATAAAATATTGACCCAGCAAGTCAATATGATTTCTCAGAATCTGATTGGAATGCAAGCTTCATCCGACAGTACTGAAGAAGCTTCCTCTGAAGAAGAAGCTTATAACCCTGAGAATCCTGCAATGGAAGATGTGAATTACATGGGAAAATCCTATGGAAACACCTATAATCCTTCATGGAGAAATCATCCAAATTTCTCATGGAAGGATTAACAAAAGCCGAATCAAGGCTTCAATAATAATAATAATGGTGGGAGAACTAGGTTTGGCAATAGCAAGCCTTTTCCATCATCTTCTGAGCAACAGACAGAGAATTCTAAGTAGAGTCGCTCTAACTTAGCAACCATAGTCTCTGATCTATCTAAGACCACTCTTAGTTTCTTGACTGAAACAAGGTCCTCCATTAGAAATTTGGAGGCACAAGTGGGTCAACTGAGTAAAAGAGTTACTGAAATCCCTCCTAGTACTCTCCCAAGCAATACAGAAGAGAATCCAAAAAGAAAGTACAAGGCCATCAATATAACCAACATGGCCGAACCTGTAGAGGAGGAAGAGGCAGTGATTTCCAGTGAGGAAGACCTCAATGGACGTCCACTGGCCACTAAGGAGTTCCCTAATAAGGAACCAAAGGAATCTGAGGCTCATATAAAGACTATAGAGATTCCACTGAACTTACTGTTGCCATTCATGAGCTGTGATGAGTATTCTTCCTCTGAAGAGGATGAAGATATTATTGAAGAGCAAGTTGCTCAGTATCTAGGAGCAATCATGAAGCTGAATGCCAAGTTATTTGGTAATCAGACTTGGGAGGATGAACCTCCATTGCTCATCAATGAACTAAATACCTTGGTTCAACAGAAATTACCTCAGAAGAAACCGGATCTCGAAAAGTTCTTAAGACCTTGCATCATAGGCACCATGACCTTTAAGAACGCTCAGTGTGACCTTGGTTCAAGTATAAACCTCATGCCACTCTCTGTAATGGAGAAACTAGGGACCTTTGAGGTACAAGCTGCAAGAATCTTACTAGAGATGGCAGACAATTCAAGGAAAGAGGCTTATGAATTTGTGGAGGATGTCTTAGTAAAAGTTGAAGGCTTTTACATCCCTGCTGATTTCATAATCCTAGACACTGGGAAGGATGAGGATGAATCCATCATCCTTGGAAGACCCTTCCTAGCCACAGCAAGAGCTGTGATTGATGTGGATAGAGGAGAGTTAGTCCTTCAATTGAATGAGGACCGCCTTGTGTTTCAGGCTCAAGGACATTCTTCTGTAACCATGGAGAGGAAGCATGAAAGGCTTCTCTCAATACAGAGTCAAACAGAGCCCCCACACTCAACTTCTAAATTTGGTGTTGGGAGGCCATTATCAAGCTCTGAGTCTCTGTGAAGCTCTCTAAGAGCTCACTGTCAAGCTATTGACATTAAAAAAGTGCTTGTTGGGAGGCAACCCAATGTTATTTAATTATATTTATTTATTTTCCATTGTCATATGTTTTCTTTAGGTTGATGATCATGTGAAGTCATAAAAATAATTGCAAAATTAAAGCAAAATGAAAAAATAGCATTAAAAACAACACACCCTGGAGGACAGGCTTACTGGCGTTTAAAGGCCAATAAGGATAGCAGAATGGGTGTTTAACGCCCAGCCTGGCAGCATTCTGGGCATTAAACGCCAGAATGGGCATCACTCTGGGCGTTTAATGCCAGAAAAAGGTGTCTGGCATTTGGCTGGCGTTAAACTCCAGAAAGGGGCAGCAGACTGGCGTTTAACACAGGAAAGGTAGCAGAGCTGACGTTTAACGCCAGAATTGGCACACTTAGGGCGTTTGAACGCCAGGATGGTGCAGGGAGTAGAATTCCTTAACACCTTAGCATCTGTGGACCCCACAGGATCCCCACCTACCCCACCACTTCTTCTCTCCTCTTCACACCTTTCCATAACACTCTTCCCCAAATACCCTTGACCAATTCCATCATTAACTCTTCCCCAAATACCCTTCACCTATCAAATCCTACCCTCTTTCCCATATTCTCTTCACCACTCACATCCATCCATCATAAACCCCACCTACCTCACCATTTAAATTCAAACATTTCCCTCCGTGTCATGGGAGATGGAGAGATTCATCTCAAAGGTCCATCAAGACCACTTCTATGAAGTTGTGGCCAAGAAAAAAGTGATTCCCGAAGTCCCCTTTAGGCTCAAAATGGGTGAATAGCCGGAGATCCGACATGAGATTCGAAGAAGAGGTTGGGAAGCTCTAACCAACCCCATCCAATAAGTCAGAATCTTAATGGTTCAAGAGTTCTATGCCAATGCATGGATCAGTAAGAACCATAATCAAAGTATGAACCCGAACCCAAAGAATTGGCTCATAATGGTTCGAGGGAATTACTTGGATTTCAGTCCGGAAAATGTGAGGTTGGCATTTAACTTGCCAATGATGAGAGGAGATCCTCATCCTTTCACTAGAAGGGTCAACTTTGATCAAAGGTTGGACCAAGTCCTTAGGGACATTTGTGTGGAAGGAGCTCAATGGAAGAGAGACTCAAGAGGCAAGCCGGTTCAACTAAGAAGGCTTGACCTCAAACTCGTGGCTAGGGGATGGTTGGAGTTCATCCAACGCTCTATCATTCCTACTAGTAACCAGTCTGAAGTTACAATAGACCGGGCTATCATGATCCATAGTATCATGAATGGAGAGGAAGTAGAAGTTCATGAGATCATACCTCTAGAACTCTACAAGGTGGCGGACAAGCTCTCTACTTTGGCAAGGTTAACCTTCCTCATCTCATCTGTAACCTATACGATTCAGCTAGAGTTGTCATAGAGTAAGACATCCTCATTGAAGGAGACAAGCCCATCACTAATAAGAGGATGGAGCAAACAAGAGAGCCCACTCATGGACCTCAACAAGAGCATGAAGAAATTCCTCATCAAGAAATCCCTGAGATGCCTCAAGGGATGCACTTTCCTCCACAAAACTATTGGGAACAAATCAACACCTCCTTAGGAGAATTGAGTTCCAACATGGTGCAACTAAGAATGGAGTACCAAGAGCACTCCATTATCCTCAATGAAATCAGAGAGGACCAGAGAGCCATGAGGGAGGAGCAACAAAGGCAAGGAAGAGACATAGAGGAGCTCAAGCACTCCATAAGAACTTCAAGAGGAAGAACTAGCCGCCATCACTAAGGTGGACCCGTTCTTTAATTTCCTTGTTCTTATTTTTCTGTTTTTCGAATTTTATACTTTATGTTTTGTCTATGTTTGTATCTTTATTACATGATCATTAGTGTCTAGTGTCTATGTCTTAAAGCTTTGAATATCCTATGAATCCTTCACCTTTCTTAAATGAAAAATGTTTTTAATTGCAAAAGAACAAGAAGTACATGATTTCGAATTCTATCTTGAAATTAGCTTAATTATTTTGATGTGGTGGCAATACTTTTTATTTTCTGAATGAATGCTTGAACAGTGCATACTTTTGAATTTGTTGTTTATGAATGTTAAAATTGTTGGCTCTTGAAAGAATAATGAAAAGAGAGAAATGTTATTGATAATCTGGAAAATCATAAAATTGATTCTTGAAGCAAGAAAAAGCAGTGAAAAGCAAAAGCTTGCGAAAAAAATATGAAAAAAAAATGGCAAAAAAAAAAGAAGAAAGAAAAAGAAAAAGCAAGCAGGAAAAGCCAATAGCCCTTTAAACCAAAAGAAAAGGGTAAAAAGGATCCAAGGCTTTGAGCATTAATGGATAGGAGGGCCCAAAGGAATAAAATTCTGGCCTAAGTGGCTAAATCAAGCTGTCCCTAACCATGTGCTTGTGTCGTGAAGGTGTCAAGTGAGAAGCTTGAGACTGAGCGGTTAAAGTCATGGTCCAAAGCAAAAAGAGTGTGCTTAAGAGCTCTGGGCACCTCTAACTGGGGACTCTAGCAAAGCTGAGTCACAATCTAAAAAGGTTCACCCAGTTATCTGTCTATGGCATTTATGTTTCCGGTGGTAATACTGGAAAACAAAATGCTTAGGGTCACGGCCAAGACTCATAAAGTAGCTGTGTTCAAGAATCAACATAGTGAAATAAGAGAATCAATAATATTATCTGAATTCTGAGTTCCTATGGATGCCAATCATTCTGAACTTCAAAGGATAAAATGAGATGCCAAAACTGTTCAGAAGCAAAAAGGCTACAAGTCCCGCTAATCTAATTTAAGCTAATCTTCATTGATATTTTTGAGATTTATTGTATTTTATCTTTTTTTATCCTATTTTGTTTTTAGTTGCTTGGGGACAAGCAACAATTTAAGTTTGGTGTTGTGATGAGCGGATAATTTATACCCTTTTTGGCATTATTTTTACATAGTTTTTAGTATGTTTTAGTTACTTTTTATTATATTTTTATTAGTTTTTATGCAAAAATCAAATTTCTGAACTTTACTATGAGTTTCTGTGTGTTTCTATAATTTCAGGTATTTTCTGGTTGAAATTGAGGGACCTGAGCAAAAATCTGATTCAAAGGCTGAAAAAGGACTGTAGATGTTGTTGGATTCTGACCCTCCTGCACTCGAAATGCAATTCTGGAGGTACAGAAGCCCAACTGGAGTGCGCTGAATTGCGTTGGAAAATAGACAAATTGGGCTTTCCAGCAATATTTAATAGTCCATACTTTGCTCGAGATTTGATGGCCCAAACTGGAGTCCAAAGTCAGCCTAAAACTTCTTGGCGTAAAATGCCCAAACTGGCACCAGAATTGGAGTTAAATGCCCAAACTGGCACCTAAGCTGGCGTTTAACTCCAGGAACAGCATATGCACATGAAATCTTCAATGCTCAGCCCAAGCACACACCAAGTGGGCCCCGAAAGTGGATTTCTGTACTATCTGCACTTAGTTACTCATTTTCTGTAACCCTAGACTACTAGTCTAGTATAAAAACTACTTTTAGAGATTTATTTTAGAGGATCTTTTGGAATCATATGTAACTTTTATCATCTATTGTTGACGTTTGGAGACTGGCCTCACGGCCATGCCTAGACCTCTTTTCTCTTATGTATTTTCAACAGTGGAGTTTCTACACCCCATAGATTAAGGTGTGGAGCTATGCTGTTCTTCATGAATTACTGCAAGTACTATTGTTTTTCTTTCAATTCACGCCTACTTCTTCTCCAAGATATACTCTCGTACTTAATTCAGTTAAGTCAAAATGAAGGGGTGACCCGTGACAATCACCCAATCTTCGTTACTCGCTTAGCCAAGATCCGCGTGCCTGACAACCACAAAGCAGTCTACATGATGTTCAACGTAGTCATTGGATGACAGCTGGAGTATATTCTCTTGGATATCTAATACACGAACCGAGTCCGTGAGATTAGTATCTTCGTGGTATAGGCTAGAATCATTGGCAGCATTCCTGGGATCCGAAAAGTCTAAACCTTGTCTGTGGTATTCTAAGTACGATCTGGGAAGGGATGACTGTGACGAGCTTTAAAACTGCGAATGTTGGGCGCAGTGACAGTGTGCAAAAGGATCAATGGATCCTATTCCGACACTAGTGGGAACCGACAGATGATTAGCCATGCGGTAGCCGTACTTGGTATTTTTTATCCGAGACGAGAAATTCGACAGTAGATTAGCCGTGCAGAAACCGTAGAAGACCATTTTCACTGGGAGGATCTTACAGCTTGCCATGGAAGGGAGCACGCATGGTTGGAAGAAGGCAGTAGGAAAGGAGAGGTTCAGAAGAAACAAAGCATCTCCAGACGCTTATCTGAAATTCCCACCAATGAATTACATAAGTAACTTTATCTTATTTTATGTTTTATTTATCTTTTAATTATCAAAACCCCATAACCATTTGAATCCGCCTGACTGAGATTTACAAGATGACCATAGCTTGCTTCAAGTCGACAATCTCTGTGGGATCGACCCTTACTCACGTAAGGTTTATTACTTGGACGACCTAGTGCACTTGCTGGTTAGTTGTGCGGAGTTGTGAAAAGTGTGAATCACGATTTCCCACACTAAGTTTTTGGCACCGTTGCCAGGGATTGTTCGAGTTTGGACAATTGACGGTTCATCTTATTGCTTAGATTAGGTAATTTTATTTTATGTTTAAGCTTTTTATTTTATTTTCAAAAAAAAGAAAAAATAAAATAAAAATATTCTTCAGAATTTTTAAGAATGAATTCCAGAGTTTCATGAGATTTGTTAAAACCTGGCTGGCTGTAAAGCCATGTCTAATCTTTTGGACTGAGGTTTCCACTTATCTTTGCAAGAACCTTTTGGTTCCCATCAATTTGGCTGTTGTATTTAATGCTCTGCTAAAGCTTGGTTGGCCATTTGGCCATGTCTAATTCTATTGGACCGAAGCTTTAGACTAACATTGCATGAATCCTGGAATTCTTATTAAAAATTTTGTATCTCTTTATTTTCTTTTTTCCAGAATAATTTTCAAAAATACAAAAAAATTAATAAATCATAAAAAACCAACAATTTTGTGTTTCTTGTTTGAGTTTAGTGTTAAATTTTAAGTTTGGTGTCAATTGCATGCTTTTAAAATATTCAAAAATATATTGATGAGCGGATATTTTATACGCTTTTTGGGGATAATTTCATATAGTTTTGAGTATGTTTTAGTTAGTTTTTAGTCTATTTCTAGTAGTTTTTAGGAAAAATTCATATTTCTGGACTTTACTATGAGTTGTGTGTTTTTCTGTAATTTTAGGTATTTTTCTGGCTGAAATTGAAGGAGCTGAGCAAAAATCTGATTCAGGCTGAAAAAGGACTGCTGATGCTGTTGGATTCTGACCTCCCTGCATTCAAAGTGGATTTTCTGGAGCTACAGAACTCGAAATGGCGTGCTTCTAATTGCGTTGGAAAGTAGACATCCAGGGCTTTCCAGCAATATATAATAGTCCATACTTTGCACAAGAATAGACGACGTAAACTGGCGTTCAACGCCAGTCCTCTGCCCAATTCTGGCGTCCAGCGCCAGAAAAGGATCAAAAACTGGAGTCAAAAACTGGAGTTGAACGCCCAAACTGGCACAAAAACTGGCGTTCAACTCCACAAATGGCCTCTGCACGAAATCTCAGCCCCAGCACATACCAAGTGGGCCCCAGCACACCAAGTGGGCCCCAGAAGTGAGTCTCTGCATCATCCATCATAGTCCACTCATATTTTGAAACCCTAGGCTACTAGTTTAGTATTTAAACAACTTTTAGAGANAAAGAGATTTTAAGTCATAAGAAGGATTGGAGAGAAACTGAAAGAGTTCTCCTCACTGAAGAATGCAGTGCAGTCATTCTGAAAAGCTTTCCTGAAAAGCTTAAAGACCCTGGGAGTTTTCTGATACCATGCATATTGGAAGGTGATTGCACTAAGACAGCCTTATGCGATCTTGGGGCAAGCATCAACCTAATACCTGCATCCACTATCAGGAAGCTTGACTTAACTGAAGAAGTTAAACGAACCCGGATATGTCTCCAACTTGCTGATGGTTCCACTCACTCTGAGCTTCAATGGATAAAGTGAGATGCCAAAACTGTTCAGAAGCAAAAAGCTACTAGTCCCGCTCATCTAATTAGAATCTGAGCTTCAATCAAAAACTCTGAGATATTATTGCTTCTCAACCTATTAGTCTTCAATTTTATTTGTCTAGTTGCTTGAGGACAAGCAACAGTTTAAGTTTGGTGTTGTGATGAGACACAACAAGTAACTTTTAATTTATGCTCTACTGGTTATTCACAATTCAACTGATAAACATAATTGACTTCCTGACTAAGATTTACAAAATAACCATAGATTGCTTCAAACCAACAATCTCTGTGGGATTCGACCCTTACTCACGTAAGGTATTACTTGGACGACCCAGTGCACTTGCTGGTTAGTGGTACGAGTTGTGAAAAGTGTGATTCGCAATTTGTGCTACCATATATGCATTGTATTCTTCATTGATCTTCAAGTTGTTCTTGATGATTTTCCTTGTTTGATCTTTACATTTTGTTGTTTTGTGTCTTTTCTTGTTTTTCATATGCATTCTTGAATTATTAGTGTCTAAACATTAAAAATTTCTAAGTTTGGTGTCTTGCATGTCTTTCTTTTCTTAAAAATTTTCAAAAATATGTTTTTGATGTTCATCATGATCTTCAAAGTGTTCTAGGTGTTCATCTTGACATACAAAGTGTTCTTGCATGCATCTATTATTTTGATCTTAAATTTTAATGTTATGTGTCATTTTTTTGTTTTTCTCTCTCCTCTTTAAAAATTAAAAAAAAAATAATATATTTCCCTTATTTCACTCATAAAATTCGAATTTTGGGTTGATTTAGTCAAAACTTTTAAAATTTGATTGTTTCTTGTTAGTTAAGTCAAAAATTCAATTTAAAATTTCTATCTTTTAAAATCTTCTTCAAATATCAAATCTTTTTTTCATTTTTCTTAATATTTTCGAAAATTTTAAAATTGATTTTCAAAATCTTTTTCTTATTTCTACTTCATATTTTCGAATTTATTGCTAACATTTAATGTTTTGATTCAAAAATTTCAAGTTGTTACTTGCCTATTAAGAAAGGATCAATCTTTAAATTCTAAAATCATATCTTTTAGTTTCTTATTAGTCAAGTAATCAACTTTAATTTCAAAAATCAAATCTTTTTAATTTCCTTTTCAAATCTTTTTCAATTAACCACTTGACTTTTTGTTTTAATTTTAAGAGTCTACAATTTTTATCTTTTTCAAAATCACCTAACTACTTTTCTCTCTCTAATTTTCGAAAACCACTAACAACTTTTTCAAAATTCTTTTTAATTAACTAATTGTTTTAAATTTTAATTTTAATTTATTTCTTTTGATAAATTCGAATTCTAACAAATAATTAAAATAAAAACAAAAAATATTTTTCTTTTCTTTTAAATTAAAATTTCTCTCTCTATCTCTCATCTCTTTCTATTTATTTTATTTATTTACTAACACTCTTCTTCTTAAAATTCAAACCCTCTCCCTCTCTCTGTGTTCGAGTTCTTCTTTTTCTCCCTTCTTCATTCTATTCTTCTATTCTTCTACTCACATAAAGGAATCTCTATACTGTGACATAGAGGATTCCTCTTCTTTTCTATTCTCTTCTTTTTCATATGAGCAGGAGCAAGGATAAGAACATTCTTGTTGAAGCTGATCCTGAACCTGAAAGGACTCTGAAGAGGAAGCTAAGAGAAGCTAATGCACAAAACTCTGGAGAGGACCTAACAGAAACTTTTGAAAAAGAAGATGACATGGCAGCCGAAAATAACAACAGTGGTGGAGATGCAAGGAAGATGTTTGGTGACTTTACTGCACCCACTTCTGACTTCTATGGAAGAAGCATCTCAATTTCTGCAATTGGACCAAACAACCTTGAGCTTAAGCCTCAATTAGTTTCTCTAATGCAACAGAATTGCAAGTTTCATGGACTTCTATTGGAAGATCCTCATCAGTTCTTAGCTGATTTCTTGCAAATCTGTGACACTGTCAAGACCAATGGGGTTAATCCTGAGGTCTACAGACTTATGCTTTTCCCCTTTGCTGTAAGAAACAGAGCTAGGACATGGTTGGACTCACAACCTAAAGAAAGCCTGAACTCTTGGGAAAAGTTGGTCAATGCTTTCTTGGCCAAATTCTTTCCACCTCAAAAGTTGAGCAAGCTTAGAATGGAAGTCCAAACCTTCAGACAAAAAGAAGGTGAATCACTCTATGAAGCTTGGGAAAGATACAAGCAATTGATCAGAAGGTGTCCTTCTGACATGCTTTCAGAATAGAGCATCCTATGTATATTCTATGATGGTCTGTCTGAATTGTCAAAGATGTCATTGGACCAATCTGCTGGTGGATCTCTTCATATGAAGAAGACACCTGTAGAAGCCCAGGAACTCATTGAAATGGTTGCAAATAACCAGTTCATGTACACTTCTGAAAGAAATCCTGTGAATAATGGGGTGACTGAGAAGAAAAGAGTTCTTGAGATTGATACTCTGAATGTAATATTGGCTCAAAATAAAATATTGATCCAGCAAGTCAATATGATTTCTCAGAATCTGACTAGAATGCAAGCTGCATCCGGCAGTACTAAAGAAGCTTCCTCTGAAGAAGAAGATTATGACCCTGAGAATCCTGCAATGGAAGAGGTGAATTGCATGGGAGAATCGTATGGAAACACCTATAATCCTTCATGGAGAAATCATCAAAATTTCTCATGGAAGGATCAACAAAAGCCGAATCAAAGCTTCAAAAATAATAATGGTGGGAGAAATAGGTTTGGAAATAGCAAGCCTTTTCCATCATCTTCTGAGCAACAGACAGAGAATTCTAAGCAGAATCACTCTGACTTAGCAACGATAGTCTTTGATCTATCTAAGACCACTCTCAGTTTCATGACTGAAACAAGGTCCTCCATTAGAAATTTGGAGGCACAAGTGGGTCAACTGAGTAAAAGTGTTACTGAAATCCCTCCTAGTACTCTCCCAAGCAATACAGAAGAGAATTCAAAAAGAGAGTGCAAGGCCATCAATATGCCCAACATGGCCGAACCTGTAGAGGAGGAAGAGGCAGTGATTTCCAGTGAGGAAGACCACAATGGACGTCCACTGGCCACTAAGGAGTTCCCCAATGAGGAACCAAAAGAATCTGAGGCTTATATAGAGACCATAGAGATTCTATTGAACTTACTGTTACCATTCATGAGCCTTGATGAGTATTCTTCCTCTGAAGAGGAAGAAGATATTATTGAAGAGCAAGTTGCTCAGTATCTAGGAGCAATCATGAAGCTGAATGCCAAGTTATTTGGTAATGAGACTTAGGAGGATGAACCTCCATTGCTCATCAATGAACTAAACCCCTTGGTTCAACAGAAATTACCTCAGAAGAAACTGTATCTCAGAATGTTCTTAATACCTTGCATCATAGGTACCATGACCTTTAAGAAGGCTTTGTGTGACCCTGGTTCAAGTATAAACCTCATGCCACTCTCTGTAATCGAGAAACTAGGGATCTCTGAGGTACAAGCTGCAAGAATCTCACTAGAGATGGTAGACAATTCAAGAAAACAGGCTTGACTTGTAGAGGTTGTCTTAGTGAAGGTTGAAGGCTTTTACATCCCTGCTGATTTCATAATCCTAAATACTGGGAAGGATGAGGATGAATCCATCATCCTTGGAAGACCCTTCATAGCCATAGCAAGAGCTATGATTGATGTGGACAGAGGAGAGTTAGTCCTTCAATTGAATAAGGACCACCTTGTGTTTCAGGCTCTAGGACCTTCTTCTGTAACCATGGAGAGGGAGCATGAAAGGCTTCTCTCAATACAGAGTCAAACAGAGCCCCCACACTCAACTTCTAAGTTTGGTGTTGGGAGGCCATTATCAAGCTCTGAGTCTCTGCGAAGCTCTCTAAGAGCTCACCGTCAAGCTATTGACATTAAAGAAGCGCTTGTTGGGAGGCAACCCAATGTTATTTAATTTTATTTATTTATTTTCCATTGTCATTTTATATTTTCTTTAGGTTGATGATCATGTGAAGTCATAAAGACAACTGCAAAATTAAAGCAAAATGAAAAAATAGCATTAAAAACAACACACCCTGGAGGACAGGCTTACTGGCGTTTAAACGCCAGTAAGGATAGCAGAATGGGCGTTTAACGCCTAGCCTGGTAGCATTCTAGGCGTTAAACGCCATAATGGACAGCACTCTGGGCGTTTAACGCCAGAAAGGGGTAGCAGACTAGCGTTTAACGTAGGAAAGGTAGCAGAGCTAGCGTTTAACGCCAGAATTGGCACACTGTGGGCGTTTGAACGCCAAAATGGTGCAGGGAGCAGAATTTCTTAACACCTCAGGATCTGTGGACCCCACAGGATCCCCACCTACCCCACCTCTTCTTCTCTCCTCTTCACATCTTTCCATAACACTCTTCCCCAAATACCCTTGACCAATCCCATCATTAACTCTTCCCCAAATGCCCTTCACCTATCAAATCCTACCCTCTTTCCCATATTCTCTTCACCACTCACATCCATCCATCATAAACGCCACCTACCTCACCATTCAAATTCAAACCATTTCCCTCCCAAACCCACCACTTCATGACCGAATTCCCTCTCTCTCCTACCCTATAAATACCCTTCTTCACTACCTTCAATTTCACGCATCATACATAATACTAGCCCCCTTGGCTGAAACCACTACTACCCTCTATCTCCTCCATTTCTTCTTCTTCTACTCCTTTCTTTCTTCTTTTGCTCGAGGACGAGAAAACCTTTTAAGTTTGGTGTGGAAAAAGCTCTACTTTTCTATTTTTCCATAACCATCAAATGGCACCTAAGGCCGGAGAAACCTCTAGAAAGAGGAAAGGGAAGGCAATTGCTTCCACCTCCGAGTCATAGGAGATGGAGAGATTCATCTCAAAGGTCCATCAAGACCACTTCTATGAAGTTGTGGCCAAGAAAAAAGTGATTCCTGAAGTCCCCTTTATGCTCAAAATGGGTGAATTTCCGGAGATCCGACATGAGATTCGAAGAAGAGGATGGGAAGCTCTCACCAACCCCATCCAACAAGTCAGAATCTTAATGGTTCAAGAGTTCCATGCCAATGCATGGATCACTAAGAACCATGATCAAAGTATGAACCTGAACCCAAAGAATTGGCTCATAATGGTTTATGGAAATTATTTGGATTTCAGTCCGGAAAATGTGAGGTTGGCATTCAACTTGCCAATGATGAGAGGAGATCCTCATCCTTTCACTAGAAGGGTCAACTTTGATCAAAGATTGGACCAAGTCCTTAGGGACATTTGTGTGGAAGGAGCTCAATAGAAGAGAGACTCAAGAGGCAAGCCGGTTCAACTAAGAAGGCTTAACCTCAAACCCATGGCTAGGGGATGGTTGGAGTTTATCAACCGCTCTATCATTCCTACTAGCAACCGGTCTGAAGTTACAATAGACCGGGCTATCATGATCCATAGTATCATGAACGGAGAGGAAGTAGAACTTCATGAGATCATACCTCTAGAACTCTACAAGGTGGCGGACAAGCCCTCTACTTTGGCAAGGTTAGCCTTCCCTCATTTCATCTGTAACCTATGCGATTCAGCTGGAGTTGTCATAGAGGAAGACATCCTCATTGAAGGAGACAAGCTCATCACCAATAAGAGGATGGAGCAAACAAGAGAGCCCACTCATGGACCTCAACAAGAGGATAAGGAAATTACTCATTAAGAAATCCCTGAGATGCCTTAAGGGATGCACTTTCCTCCACAAAACTATTGGGAACAAATCAACACCTCCTTAGGAGAATTGAGTTCCAACATGGGGCAACTAAGAATGGAGCACCAAGAGCACTCCATTATCCTCAATGAAATCAGAGAGGACCAGAGAGCTATGAGGGAGGAGCAACAAAGGCAAGGAAGAGACATAGAGGAGTTCAAGCACTCCATAAGAAATTCAGGAGGAAGAACTAGCTGCCATCACTAAGGTGGATCCGTTCTTTAATTTCCTTGTTCTTATTTTTCTGTTTTTTAAATTTTATACTTTATGTTTTGTCTTTGTTTGTGTCTTTATTACATGATCATTATTGTCTAGTGTCTATGTCTTAAAGCTATGAATATCCTATGAATCCTTCACCTTTCTTAAATGAAAAATATTTTTCATTGCAAAAGAACAAGAAGTACATGATTTCGAATTCTATCTTGAAATTAGCTTAATTATTTTCATGTGGTGGCAATACTTTTTGTTTTCTAAATGAATGCTTGAACAGTGCATACTTTTGAACTTGTTGTTTATAAATGTTAAAATTGTTGGCTCTTGAAAGAATAATGAAAAAAGAGAAATGTTATTGATAATCTGAAAAATCATAAAATTGATTCTTGAAGCAAGAAAAAGCTGTGAAAAGCAAAAGTTTGCGGAAAAAATATGAAAAAAATGGCGAAAAAAAGAAGAAAGAAAAAGAAAAAGCAAGCAGAAAAAGCTAATAGCCCTTTAAACCAAAAGGCAAGGGTAAAAAGGATCCAAGGCTTTGAGCATTAATGGATAGGAGGGCCCAAAGGAATAAAATCCTGGCTTAAGTGGCTAAATCAAGCTGTCCCTAACCCTGTGCTTGTGGCGTGAAGGTGTCAAGTGAGAAGCTTGAGACTGAGCGGTTAAAGTCATGGTCCAAAGCAAAAAGAGTGTGCTTAAGAGCTCTGGGCACCTCTAACTAGGGACTCTAGCAAAGCTGAGTCACAATCTGAAAAGGTTCACCCACTTATGTGTCTATGGCATTTATGTATCCGGTGGTAATACTGGAAAACAAAATGCTTAGGGTCACGGCCAAGACTCATAAAGTAGCTGTGTTCAAGAATCAACATAGTGAACTAAGAGAATCAATAACACTATCTGAATTCTGAGTTCCTATGGATGCCAATCATTCTGAACTTCAAAGGATAAAATGAGATGCCAAAACTGTTCAGAAGCAAAAAGGCTACAAGTCCCGCTAATCTAATTGAAGCTAATCTTCATTGATATTTTTGAGATTTATTGTATTTTATCTTCTTTTTATCCTATTTTGATTTTAGTTGCTTGGGGACAAGCAACAATTTAAGTTTGGTGTTGGGATGAGCGGATAATTTATACCCTTTTGGGCATTATTTTTACATAGTTTTTAGTATGTTTTAGTTACTTTTTATTATATATTTATTAGTTTTGATGGAAAAATCAAATTTTTGGACTTTACTATGAGTTTCTGTGTTTTTCTGTAATTTCAGGTATTTTCTGGCTGAAATTGAGGGACCTGAGCAAAAATCTGATTCAGAGGTTGAAAAAGGACTGCAGATGTTGTTGGATTCTGACCCTCATGCACTCGAAATGGAATTCTGTAGGTACAGAAGCCCAATTGGCATGCGCTTAATTGCGTTGGAAAATAGACATCTTGGGCTTTCCAGCAATATATAATAGTCTATACTTTGCTCGAGATTTGATTGCCCAAAATGGCATCCAAAGTCAGCCTAAAACTTCTTGGCGTAAAACGCCCAAACTGGCACCAGAATTGGAGTTAAACGCCCAAACTGGCACCCAAGCTGGCGTTTAACTCCAGGAACAGCGTATGCACGTGAAATCTTCAATGCTCAGCCCAAGCACACACCAAGTGGGCCCCGAAAGTGGATTTTTATACTATCTACACTTAGTTACTCATTTTCTGTAACTGTAGGCTACTAGTCTAGTATAAAAACTACTTTTAGAGATTTATTTTAGAGGATCTTTTGGAATCATATGTAACTTTTATCATCTATTGTTCACGTTTGGAGCCTGGCCTCACGGCCATGCCTAGACCACTTTTTTCTTATGTATTTTCAACGGTGGAGGTTCTACACCCCAGAGATTAAGGTGTGGAGCTATGCTGTTCTTCATGAATTAATGCAAGTACTATTGTTTTTCTTTCAATTCACGCCTACTTCTTCTCCAAGATATACTCTCGTACTTAATTCAGTTAAGTCAGAATGAAGGGGTGACCCGTGACAATCACCCAATCTTCGTTACTCGCTTAGCCAAGATCCGCGTTCCTGACAACCACAAAGTGGTCTACGTGATGTTCAACGTAGTCATTGGATGATAGCTGGAGTATATTCTCTTGGATATCTAATACATGAACCGAGTCCGTGAGATTAGTATCTTCGTGGTATAGGCTAGAATCATTGGCAGCATTCTTGGGATCCGAAAAGTCTAAACCTTGTCTGTGGTATTCTAAGTACGATTTGGGAAGGGATGACTGTGACGAGCTTTAAACCTGCGAATGTTGGGCGCAGTGACAATGTGCAAAAGGATCAATGGATCCTATTGCGACACTAGTGGGAACCGACAGATGATTAGCCATGCGGTAGCTGTATCTGGTATTTTTCATCCGAGACGAGAAATCCGACAGTTGATTAGCCGTGCAGAAACCGTAGAGGACCATTTTCACTGAAAGGATCTTACATCTTGCCATGGAAGGGAGCACGCATGGTTGGAAGAAGGCCGTATGAAAGTAGAGGTTCAGAAGCAACAAAGCATCTCCAGACGCTTATCTGAAATTCTCACCAATGAATTACATAAGTAACTTTATCTTATTTTATGTCTTATTTATCTTTTAATTATCAAAAACCCATAACCATTTGAATCCGCCTGACTGAGATTTGCAAGATGACCATAGCTTGCTTCAAGCCAACAATCTCTGTCGGATCGACCCTTACTCACGTATGGTTTATTACTTGGACGACCCAGTGCACTTGCTGGTTAGTTGTGCAGAGTTGTGAAAAGTGTGAATCACGATTTCCCACACCAAGTTTTTGGTGCCGTTGCCGGAGATTATTCGAGTTTGGACAGCTGACGGTTCATCTTATTGCTTAGATTAAGTAATTTTATTTTATGTTTAAGCTTTTTTTTTATTTTCAAAAAAAAAGAAAAAAATAAAATAAAAATATTCTTCAGAATTTTTAAGAATGAATTCTAGAGTTTCATGAGATATGTTGAAACCTGGCTGGCTGTAAAGCCATGTCTAATCCTTTGGACTGAGGTTTCCACCTATCTTTGCAAGAGCCTTTTGGTTCCCATAAATTTGGCTATTGTATGTAATGCTCTGCTAAAGCTTGGCTGGCCATTTGGCCATGTCTAATTCTATTAGACCGAAGCTTTAGACTAACATTGCATCAATCCTGGAATTCTATCTTTTCAAATCTTCTTCAAAAATTAAATCTTTTTTTCATTTTTCTTAATATTTTCGAAAATTTTAAAATTGATGATTTTCAAAATCTTTTTCTTATTTCTACTTCATATTTTCGAATTTATTGCTAACATTTAATTTTTTGATTCAAAAATTTCAAGTTGTTACTTGCCTATTAAGAAAGGATCAATCTTTAAATTCTAGAATCATATCTTTTAGTTTCTTGTTAGTCAAGTAATCAACTTTAATTTCAAAAATCAAATCTTTTTAATTTCCTTTTCAAATCTTTTTCAATTAACCACTTTCTTTTGATAAATTCAAATTCTAACTAATAATTAAAATAAAAACAAAAAATATTTTTCTTTCCTTTTAAATTAAAATTCGAATACTCTCTCTCTCTCTCTCATCTCTTTCTATTTATTTTATTTATTTACTAACACTCTTCTTCTTAAAATTCAAACCCTCTCCCTCTCTCTGTGTTCGAGTTCTTCTTTTTCTCCCTTCTTCATTCTATTCTTCTATTCTTCTACTCACATAAAGGAATCTTTATACTGTGACATAGAGGATTCCTCTTCTTTTCTGTTCTCTTCTTTTTCATATGAGCAGGAGCAAGGATAAGAACATTCTTGTTAAAGCTGATCCTGAACCTGAAAGGACTCTGAAGAGGAAGCTAAGAGAAGCTAAAGCACAAAACTCTGGAGAGGACCTAACAGAAATTTTTGAAAAAGAAGAAGACATGGCAGCTGAAAATAACAACAATGGTGGAGATGCAAGGAAGATGCTTGGTGACTTTACTGCACCCACTTCTGACTTCTATGGAAGAAGCATCTCAATTCCTACAATTGGAGCAAACAACCTTGAGCTTAAGCCTCAATTAGTTTCTCAAATGCAGCAGAATTGCAAGTTTCATGGACTTCCATTGGAAGATCCTCATCAGTTCTTAGCTGAATTCTTGCAACTCTGTGACACTGTCAAAACCAATGGGGTTAATCCTGAGGTCTACAGACTTATGCTTTTTCCCTTTGCTTTAAGAGACAGAGCTAGGACATGGTTGGACTCACAACCTAAAGAAAGGCTGAACTCTTGGAAAAAGTTGGTCAATGCTTTCTTGGCCAAATTCTTTCTACCTCAAAAGTTGAGCAAGCTTAGAGTGGAAGTCCAAACCTTCAGACAAAAAGAAGGTGAGTCCCTCTATGAAGCTTAGAAAAGATACAAGCAATTTATCAGAAGGTGTCCTTCTGACATGCTTTCAGAATGGAGCATACTATGTGTATTCTATGATGGTTTGTCTGAATTGTCCAAGATGTCATTGGACCACTCTGCTGATGGATCTCTTCATCTAAAGAAGATGCCTGTAGAAGCCCAGGAACTCATTGAAATGGTTGCAAATAACCAATTCATGTACACTTCTGAAATAAATCCTGTGAATAATGGGGTGACTCAGAAGAAAGGAGTTCCTGAAATTGATACTCTGAATGCAATATTGGCTCAGAATAAAATATTAACCCAGCAAGTCAATATGATTTCTCAGAATCTGACTGGAATGTAAGCTGCATCCGGCAGTACTAAAGAAGCTTCCTCTGAAGAAGAAGCTTATGACCCTGAGAATCCTGCAATGGAAGAGGTGAATTACATGGGAGAATCCTATGGAAACACCAATAATCCTTCATGGAGAAATCATCCAAATTTCTCATGGAAGGATCAACAAAAGCCGAATCAAGGCTTCAATAATAATAATGGTGGGAGAAATAGGTTTGGCAATAGCAAGCCTTTTCCATCATCTTCTGAGCAACAGACAGAGAATTCTAAGCAGAGTCGCTCTGACTTAGCAACCATAGTCTCTAATCTATCTAAGACCACTCTCAGTTTCATGACTGAAACAAGGTCCTCCATTAGAAATTTAGAGGCACAAGTGGGTCAACTGAGTAAAAGAGTTACTAAAATCCCTCCTACTACTCTCCCAAGCAATACAGAAGATAATTCAAAAAGAGAGTGCAAGGCCATCAATATACCCAACATGGCCGAACCCGTAGAGGAGGAAGAGACAGTGATTTCCAGTGAGGAAGACCTCAATGGACGTCCACTGGCCACTAAGGAGTTCCCTAATGAGGAACCAAAGGAATCTGAGGCTCATATAGAGACCATAGAGATTCCATTAAACTTACTGTTGCCATTCATGAGCTTTGATGAGTATTCTTCCTCTGAAGAGGATGAAGATATTATTGAAGAGCAAGTTGCTCAGTATCTAGGAGCAATCATGAAGCTGAATACCAAGTTATTTGGTAATGAGACTTGGGAGGATGAACCTCCATTGCTCATCAATGAACTAAATACCTGGGTTCAACAGAAATTACCTCAGAAGAAACCGGATCCCGAAAAGTTCTTAATACCTTGCATCATAGGCACCATGACCTTTAAGAAGGCTCTGTGTGACCTTGGTTCAAGTATAAACCCCATGGCACTCTCTGTAATGGAGAAACTAGGGATCTTTGAGGTACAAGCTGCAAGAATCTCACTAGAGATGGCAGACAATTCAAGGAAACAGGCTTATGGACTTGTAGAGGATGTCTTAGTGAAGGTTGAAGGCTTTTACATCCTTGCTGATTTCATAATCCTAAACACTAGGAAGGATGAGGCTGAATCCATCATCCTTGGAAGACCCTTCCTAGCCACATCAAGAGCTGTGATTGATGGGGACAGAGGAGAGTTAGTCCTTCAATTGAATGAGGACCACCTTGTGTTTCAGGCTCAAGGACCTTCTTCTGTAACCATGGAGAGGAAGCATGAAAGGCTTCTCTCAATACAGAGTCAAACAGAGCCCCCACACTCAACTTCTAAGTTTGGTGTTGGGAGGCCATTATCAAGCTCTGAGTCTTTGTGAAGCTCTCTAAGAGCTCACTGTCAAGCTATTGACATTAAAGAAGCCCTTGTTGGGAGGCAACCCAATATTATTTAATTATATTTACTTATTTTCCATTGTCATTTTATGTTTTCTTTAGGTTGATGATCATGTGAAGTCATAAAAACAACTGCAAAATTAAAGCAAAATGAAAAAATAGCATTAAAAACAACACACCCTGGAGGACAGGCTTACTGGCATTTAAATTCCAGTAAGGATAGCAGAATGGGCATTTAACGCCCAGCCTGGCAGCATTCTGGGCGTTAAACGCCAGAATGGGCAGCACTCTGGGCGTTTAACGCCAGAAAAAGGTGTCTGGCATCTGGCTAGAGTTAAACGCCAGAAAAGGGCAGCAGACTGGCCTTTAACGCAGGAAAGGTAGCAGAGCTGGTGTTTAACGCCAGAATTGGCACACTGAGGGCGTTTGAATGCCAGAATGGTGTAGGGAGCATAATTCCTTAACACCTCAGGATCTGTGGACCCCACAGGATCCCCACCTTCCCCACCTCTTCTTCTCTCCTCTTCACACCTTTCCATAACACTCTTCCCCAAATACCCTTGACCAATCCCATCATTAACTCTTCCCCAAATACCCTTCAACTATCAAATCCTACCCTCTTTCCCAAATTCTCTTCACCACTCACATCCATCCATCATAAACCCCACCTACCTCACCATTCAAATTCAAACCATTTCCCTCCCAAACCCACCCCTTCATGACCAAATTCCCTCTCTCTCCTACCCTATAAATACCCCTCCTCACTGATGACAAGTCATCTTAGCCTTGTTTTACTAGTCTTTTTCTTTGTTTTTATTAGGTTTTATGCACTTTCTTTCATTGTAAGTAAGTAATTTGGAATGGAATTGCATGGTTTCCTTGAATCAATCAACCACCATTTAATTCATACTAAATCATGAGGTTTAAGCTAAATTTAATTGATATTTAAATGAATTATAAACCTTATAAATTTGGTGATACTTTGATTGGTTGTTTTGATTATTTATAGGTGAAGAAAAGAAGAAAACAAGAAAGCATAGCCGAAGAAGCGTGGCCCAAGGAAGAGAAAAGTGTAGCAAAAGAAACAAGGAAGCATGGCACATGGAAGGAGGAAGCACAGCGCTCTATCCAAGAGTGGAGCACTCTCTAAGGGAGCACAACAATGAACCAAGGAAGCAAGACTTGGATGCTATGCTCCCCTTGAGAGCGGAGCACAATTTTGAACTAAGAGAGAAAGAGGAAAAGAATGATGCTCCGCTCTTGTCAAGAGCATTATCGGGCTTCACTCAAAAATAAATTTAAGGAAGAAGTTTGCTAGTGAAAGCTACAAGGTTTGAACTCATGAGCAAGGGGGAGTGGGGGAGCGCTACTCACAAAGGAAATAAGCCAAAAATGGCTAAAACGCTACCCCCAAGGATCAAACGAAGCACCTTAAGGAAGCAAGGAGCAAGGCGCCACTTTGTGCACAAAGGAAATTGGCCAGCGCATGCCTCCAGCAAGAATCGAACCAAGGACCTTCCCTTGGAGTGCCAATGCTCCGCTCCCCACAAGAGCAGAGCGCTACTTCCATTATTCCTTGGTGCATGAGGCGCAACTTGACACGGCCCAGGGAGCATGGTGCGCACAAGACAAGCTCCAAGACAAGGCAATGCTCTGCTCCCTACAAGAGCAGAGCGCTATCCTGAGGCACCCAACTTGGCACGCAATAAAGAGGCCAAAGACAAGCCTTGATGCTCCGCTCCCCTTAAGAGCAGAGCACTCCACTGGGAGCAAACACTCTTGGGCTAAAATTGGACCAAAATTCAATTAAAATTCAATTCTTCACCAAATTAAAAGCCCACTCCAAATTCTAAAATCCAAAAATAGAAAATGTATAAATAGAAGCTAGTTTGATTTAGTGAGGACCTTTTGCTTCTTTGAGAATTTTCATTTTGTAAGTTTTAGAGTTTTTACTTTGAATTTGGATCTTGGAGAATTTGGAAGGATAATTGATCTCCCTTCTTCCTTTTTCTTGCTTAAGCACTCTTTACTTCTTGTCTTGGATCTTGGGTGGAGAATTGAAGAAATTCTGTTTCAATCTCACCTTGAGATCTCTTTGTTTATCTTTCTGCATAATTCTAAGAACTGTGATTTACATTCCAAATTTTGTTTACTGCTTTCATCTCCCGTTTCTTCTGCATTTTACTACTCCATTTTCTTAAGCAATTGTTCTTATTAGATCAAGGAAGGATTTGAGATCTAGACTTGTTTTCTAGTCTCCTCCACCCCTAAGATCTTCAACTTTCTTTTAGTTATTGCAAGTGAATTACATTTTACTTTCTGTTTATATTTTCAAGCAATTGTTCTTCTCTTGTTTAGATCTACTTCATTTAGATTCATTTTCTCCTTCTCTGTTAATTGTCATTTTATTTCTGCTTGTTTAATTGCTGCAATCCCAGCTCCCTGAACCCTTTTACAATTCAAGTAATTTATATTCCTTGCACTTTAAGATTCAGTCATTTACATTTCTTGCAATCTAAGCTTCTGCAATTTAATTTACTTGTTCTTTAAGATTCAGCACTTTTACTTTCTGTTCTCTTTAATTTACTGCAATTCTTCTCTCTCCAATTACATTTCATGCAATTTAGCTTCTGTCAATTACAAACCACTCAAACCAATACTTGATTCGCTTGACTAAATCAACCACTAAACTAAAATTGCTCAATCCTTCAATCCCTGTGGGATCGACTGACGTTAGGATTTTTGCCAGTAAAGAAATTCATAAAAACAGTCGCGTTGTAGATATAGTCTCTAAACCAACAAAAATCCCTTCGTACAAATGTTTTGGTTGTCACAAGTCACAAACCCCTTAAAAATTGTTAACCGAGTATTCAAACCTCGGGTCGTCTTCTCAAGGAATTGCAGGGAAGTATGTTCTTATTATTGGTTATAGAGGCTGTAAAATCGGGGTTGAGAGTGAAGAGTAGATATGACAAATAATTTAAATGGCAATTAAAATAAATAAATACTGTAAAGCAATCTTTTGGCAAGGTAAGAGAAATTGGAAGTCCAACTTAGTTATCTCTCTCAACAATAATGAAAGTTGAATCTAAATTCCACTTAGTTAACCTTTACTAAAGTAAAGGAAAGTCAAGGGACTAATTAGTTTGAGCTTCGAATCATATTTATTTCCTAAGAAAATGTTGGGATTATTGAAGTTCAGTTCAATTAGCAAGATAACGATTATCAATTATGCTGAATTTAATAATGTTGAGTTACTGATTTTTTAACCAAGACCAAAAGGGAAAAAGTAAAATTGTTGGAATAAAAATGTCCTTAGATGGAAAGCAATGGTAACACAAATTAAGGAGAAAGCAATCAATAACTGAAATACCTCAAATAATCATTAATTCAAATCATAACATGGAAAGGGTTCATAAGTCAAGTTGGCAACATTTATAGGTACGAATAAAAGCATTAAAGTAAATATTAAACCTGGATCGAGAGTCACTCTTACAAACTAAGAGAAGTCCTAAATCCTAATCCTAATCCTAAAAGAGAGAGGAGAGAACCTCTCTCAAACTAAATCTAAATCATGGAAAGTGAAAATTGGCGAGCTCCCTCTGAATGGATGCGTTCCCTTACTTTGTAACCTTTGGTCTATGCCTTCTGGACTTGGATTTGGGCCAAAAAGGGCTTCAGAATTCGCTATGAGCGTTTTCTACAATTTCTGGTGCGTGGCCTCTGTCATGCGTCCGCGTGGGTCATGCGGTCGCGTCATTCGGAGCATTTCCTTGCCACGCAGTCGCGTCAGTCATGCGACCGCGTCATGTGCGTTCTGCTTAATGCGCGCGGTCGCGTCAGTCATGCGGCCGCGTTGCTGCTGATTCGCGCTTGGCACGCGATCGCTTCGTCCATGCGATCGCGTGGATGCCAGTTTCTTCAGAAGCTCTGTTTTGTGCTTTCCTTCCATTTTTGTTTGTTTCCTTTCCATCCTTTAAGTCATTCCTACCTTAGAAGATCTGAAACTACTCAACACACTAATCACGGCATCGAATGGAAATAAAGGTAATTAAGATAATTAATATTAAAGCATAGGAAACATGTTTTTCACATACATCACATAATAAGGAAGGGAAAGTAAAACCCTACAATTAATATGAATAAGTGGGTGAAGGATTGAATAAATCACTCAAATTAAGCACAAAATATATCATAAAATATGGGTTTATCAACCTCCCCACACTTAAATAATAGCATGTCCTCATGCTAAATCCAAAGTAAAAAAGTAAGGTTAAAGTGGTGGAAAGTTATGCAATGCAACCTATTCTAAATGCATCTACCTAAATGAGTCATGCAATTCCAATTTATCCACTCATATATAAAGCTTACATGTAGTCAAATTAATTCACATTCTCATATATATATTTATATATATATATATATATATATATATATATATATATATATATAGCTAACCCTTAAATAATAAAGCATTTTAGCAAATGAGATGGGAAATAAAAATATTGTACAAACTTGCAAAACAATTAGTAAATTAAGCACAGATATATGTTGATGAGTTATTGAACCCTCACTGGAATTTGTGTTTACCCTCTAGTCACTCAGTGTTTATTGGGTTCATTCACTCTATTTTTCTTTTTATTCTTACTTCCTATAACTTTGTTCTTCATCTAACCAATCAACAATTACAGAGTACAGTCATACTAAAAGTCATGAGGTCTTTAACTAAGGTTGTAATGGGGCCAAGGTAAAGGTAAGGATATATGTATAAGGCTATGTGAGCTAATAAGTGAATCCTTAATTAGACTAAGATCTCACCTAACATATATATTTAGTAGAACAAAACTTTCTTTACCAATTTTCCCATATTATCCCACTTGTTGTTACATGCTCATGTTTCAATTTTATTTTTATCCCATGTGCATTGCTTTTATTTTGCATTGGGGAATTCTTTTGTATCCCCTTTTATTAAATGCTGAAAAATAACTTTTTTTTTAATGCACATGGTAATTGAATCACTTTGATTTCTCATGAGCATGCTTCCCAAATTTTATTTTATTTCTTTTAACTTTTCTACCTTTTGTTTCTATCATCCATGTTCCCAATAGGTTTCCCACATTTTAATCTATTCATAATTTTCTATCTTAAGCTAACCAA
>NC_029793.2:81834586-81837930 GCF_000816755.2 Arachis ipaensis | reverse complement strand
TTTTTTTATCCCATGTGCATTGCTTTTATTTTGCCTTGGGGAATTCTTTTGTATCCCCTTTTATTAAATGCTGAAAAATAACTTTTTTTTTTATGCACATGGTAATTGAATCACTTTGATTTCTCATGAGCATGCTTCCCAAATTTTATTTTATTTCTTTTAACTTTTCTACCTTTTGTTTCTATCATCCATGTTCCCAATAGGTTTCCCACATTTTAATCTATTCATAATTTTCTATCTTAAGCTAACCAAGGATTCAACTTGAGATTTTATTTTGTTTTTCTGCTTAAGGCTAGTAGTGTGGCTAAATAGAATAAAAGGGATTTTAAAGGCTCAAGGGGGCTAACAAGGGTGATGTGAAAGGTAGGTTATTTTGGGGTAAGTGAGCTAAAATCAAATGATGGCCTCAATCATTCTTTTGGTATGTATCTATATTCTATAATTGGACATATAGATTAAAGCAAAGTAAAGAACATCAGAGTAAAAAGAAGCGAAACACACAAGAATGAAATTATGGTTTGAATGCAACCATACAATTAAGCTCAATACTCACAGGCTGTGTGTTCTCTAACTCAAGCATCATATATCATTCATATATGTTATGCAGGTTTAGTTAAAAATTCCCATTATTCTTATAAAAAAATTATTTAGGGTAGCCTTTAAAGTTTTAATGTTCCTCCTTGACGAAATGTTGTCAACTTAACTATATGATGTAATGCTATATATACAAGGTTTATGGATTTAAATCTGTTATGTTCAATTTCCTAGCTTACTTTCTTTTTATATTTTTCAATTTAACTATGCTATCTTATGCTAAAAAGGGTAAACTATACTAATTAATCCACTAATAAGTCAGAATTGCAAACTAAACTAAATAACTAAAAATATGAACTAAAAATGCAAAATGCAAAAATAGAGTAAAAATACATAAAAGCAGCAATGTATAAGTACTCAGAAAAAAAGAAAAATACAGAAAAATATCCAAAATAAAAGAAAAAGAGATGTAGTGGTTCACCAAAATAAAACGCCAGAGATGGCGACCTTCCCACACTTAAAATGAAGCATCGTCCCTGATGCTCAGTCAAGCCGGGTGTGAAGGGGTATCATCACTGGTAGGGATGGTAGCTGGAGGCTCTGTGGTGGTGGTGGGCTGAGCGTCTGGCTGCTGTAGAGGCAGTGCTGACTGGATCGGGATCTCTGGATCTGCAGCCTCGATCTGATGTGTAACCTCCTGATGTGGTGCAGCCTGCTCTGTGTCTGCCTGCTGATGGGTCTCCTCCTGGAAATGAGTCTCCTCCTCGGGCTCATTCTCCTCCTCCTCGGATGGCTCTGATGGTGTGTCGGGCTCGAAGGGGATGTCACCACCCTGTCTGATCATCAGCTTCAGATGCGAATAGCGTCGCTGGCTGCGACGCTCCAATCTCTCATACCGGCGCTGGTTACGGCGCTCCATCTGATCAAGCTGTCGGAATAGGCGGTACACGAGGCGGTATACGGGCTCAGAGGCAGGTGGAGGTGCAGTGGTGGCAGCAGGGGCAGCCGTGGATGAAGAGGGTCCAGCAGACGGTGGGGCTGTCTCATCAGTAGCAGGGAAGGGTGGTAGTCTGGAGCCCAAAGCTAGGAAGTTCCTGCTGTGAGGAATGATCTTCCTGCAGTCCGCCGCTAGTGGTCTCTCATCGGCATCCTCCCATGGCACGTCAGCTCGACGGCCTAGCTGTGTAACCAGATACGGGAAAGGGAGGGTGCCTCGGACGTGGACCCTGGCCATATAATGCCGGATAAAGCGTGGTAGATAAAGGTCCTTACCCTCCAGCACACACCATAGGAAGGTGATCATAGCAGCTGGGATCTCCGTCTCATGAGTACTCGGCATGACATAATTGCTCAAGATCTGGTGCCATAACCGAGCCTCATCATTTAAGTACGCTCTCTTGATCCCTCTAGGGATGGTGGTGTCTTGACCCATCTCCCAAGGAACAGTCGGGTCGAGAGCTATCTGTGCCTTTACAGCATCCCAATCAAACTGCATCAGGCGCATGTCCTCCTCAGCCTTTGAATAACCATCAGGCGGATCGGACTTGGCGGGGAGCTAGAGAATGTCCTCTATGGCCTCCTCAGTGACTAGAATCTTCTTTTCTCTCAGGTTTACTGCATCTAGGGTGGTGATGTAGTAGTTGCAGTAGAATTCCCGGACCCAAGATGCATTGACCTATGTCAGTGTTCTCTCCAGAAAGAACCAGCCTCTCTGCTTGATTTGCTCAGTGGTGTACTGCTGGAGTGCTTCTGGAATCTTCAGAGTTCTCTCCAGGTATAGATTCCTGGAGTTTGCAAATGCCGGATACTTCAGCTCATAGTACCGGTATGCAAATTTTATTAAATCATTTGCAGGGAGCAGCTGGTCAGCTTTTTCCTACTGTGTAAAGTTCTTCTCCCGCCATGAGGAATCATGCATGAGGGCAATGATGGACTGGGAGGAATCTCCTCTCTTGCGCTTGCCAGTAGCCTTGCCTTTTCCTTTCCTTTGTGAGGCAGACATTCTGAAAAATGGGAAACCAGGAGATGGATAAAAATAGGGAAGTGTGAGTCAGTAAAATGCGGGTTAAAGTAAGTGGCATAAAGAAAATAGTCCATGTAACAAGGATTCATAATTATGACTAGAAATAACTCATAACTGAACAAGGAAAACAGGGTGATGTTGATTCTAATAGATATAAAGAAAGCAAGAACTGGAATCAGAATATCACAAATGCAGTTTATAAACCAGGAAATAAAAGAGGATGAGAAAGTCTGTCATCGCATTCATGAAACGGTTTGGTTAAAGCAGAGGACAACAGAGTTCAGATTGTCAAACCAAAACATGAATGAAAACAATTTACAAAAAATTTGGGCAGCATTCCGGTTAAAATTGGATTGTCCCGGAAAATAAACAGCAAACAAGGCAGTTCATATGAATAAAAAAAACTTGCTGCAGTTACCTATAATTAATAGAAACATGAAAATTCAGAGTAACAAGCAGCAAATGCAGGAAATCACCGCATATGAACAAGGTCACAGGAACAGCAGAATCACAGTTTTGATAAAACAGAAACATGAACAGTGCAAGTAAACAGACCTAAATCCACTAACCACAGCCTAATCTACCTAACAACCTAAAATCCACTACAACATGCATTTCTAGCTATCCTAAACATGAACATAAACGGGAAAAAGAAGAAAAACTACGAACAGAAAAAAAGGCTTGCGTGCTGCGGAACCTGGAAAGCGTAAGAAGTAGAACGGGGCAGAAAAGCGGCTGGGTGGTGACGGCGGCGGCATCCGGCGCGGTGGAGGGCACGGCGGTGCGG
>NC_029793.2:81821187-81834512 GCF_000816755.2 Arachis ipaensis | reverse complement strand
GAGGGGATGACGCGATCGCGTGGGTCGCGCGATCGCGTCGCTGGAAATTGTGCTAAACGCACGACTCCAGCACCGTTTCAGGGCAACTCTCTGTCTCGACCTAGGGTGTTGTGCAATCCATGCGACGCGATCGCGTCGCTCACGCGGTCGCGTGGGATTGGTTTTGTGCAAGTGACGCGATCGCATGGGCTTGCGATCGCGTGAGCAAATTTGTGCAAAACGCACAAGGGCCGCACGATTCCAGCCTAACTCTCTGGACGTTGGATTTTTGACGCCGATCTCCAGATCACGCGGTCGCGTGGATGACGTGGTCGCGTGGATAGTGTTTTCGCAATATGACGCGATTGCATGGGGCCTGCGGTCGCGTCGTGCATCCCCTTTTTTTTTTGTTTTTTATGTGTATGATAGATGCAGAATGCAATGATTAACATGAATGCTATGCATGATTCCAAGTTCAATGAAGTAAAATGAAAAGGAAATAAAAATGAAAGCAATTAACAATAAATAAATTGAAAAAGAAGCGACCATACCATGGTGGGTTGTCTCCCACCTAGCACTTTTAGTTTAAGTCCTTAAGTTGGACATTATAGGAGCTTCCTGCTATGGCGGCTTATGTTTAAATTCGTCCAAAAATCTCCACCAGTGCTTGGAATGCCAATTGCCTCCGGGGTCCTATACTAGGCATGTAAAGCTTCTAAGCAGCTTCAGACAAATTTTCAGACTCCCGGGGTGACGAATGTCAGAATAAAGTCCAGGATCCCAAGCCTTGCTTTTAAATCCGCCTCCGTCTTGATCTATATGTTTCCATCCGGGCGATTTAAAAAGTAGAATCTCACCATGGTGACCAAACGTTCTCCGTGATCCATGCAATGGAGCATGATACCAATCCGTGTACTTCGAGGTGAAGCATGGAACCTTATTGAACCTTGTGCACCAACTCTGAGTACGAGCCATTTCCCTCTTACTCTTAAAGCCGCAAAGAGCTCTAAGCTGGCCATCTATTTCAAGTAAACCATATTCAAGTGAATAAGTACAGTTAAAGGTTAAGGATTGTACCCACTTGAAGCTTGTATTAGGTGGTAATGGCCTTGGGATAGGTGTTTCTGGTGGTTCTGTAAGTTCTACTCCCTTGTGCTCTTCTGTGAATTCCTCCACTTCCTTGCAAGTTTCTACAATTGTATCTGTGTCCTGGTCAAAGTCTTCTATGTCTTCCTCATCACTTGAGTCATAGATTGGAGGTTGAGAGAAATCTACCTCCACATCATCTTCATATTCACTTGGGGAAGATTCTTCGATCTCAGAGAATTCACTTGCAGATGCAAGTTCATTACTAAGAGAATTTGACTTGTGACTATCATCATCAAGGGAATTTGTGTCCTGGGTTATTCCGTCTGATTCTTCATAAACAACTTGCCTTGGAGGTTGTACAATATCCTCCTTAGCATCAACTGTAGCGTCCTTGACGGAGTTCTCCTCAGTTCTGGATTCCCATGGAGGTTCAGCATCTCCTAGATCTTCAACCAACTCTTCTTCTTGAACAATGACAGTTTCTTCTACCTGTTCTAGTACGAATTCATTCTCTGTCTTGTCCACTGGAGTTTCTGGTATCTCCTTCATGCTACGCTCTTCGTTAGACTGTTCACATGGGGCTGTGGCTGATCCTTGTGTATTTGAGCGCCTAGAAACCCATTGAATTATTGTTTGCTCTAGTTGTCGAATGGTTGTTTGAAGTTTATTTACTTTTTCCTTTAGGCGAACCTCTGCTTCTCGGGTTACCGGACTTGGGCATGACACATAGAGAAGTGGTGGTGGTTGGGAGTGATTGGATTGGTACTGGAGTAAGGAAGGATCATATGGTGGCGAATGGTGAAGAGAAGCTTGTGAGTGTGGTGGTTCGAGGTTATGTTGAAAGGATGGTTTATATGCACGGGGTGGGGCTTGTTGGTAGTTACAAGGTTGTCCACCATATCTTTCAGCTGGGTATGCATTGTAGAATGGTCTTTGTCCAGGATATCTTGGAGGGTGTTGCTGCCTAAAGGGTTGATTAGATCCTCTTGTCTCCATCCATCCTTCATTGGTCTGACCTTGATGCACATTCCTACTGTAACTTCTATTTCTTTCAACAAAGTTAGAACCAAACTCAAAGCGAGAGGGGTGAGAATTCATGGTAGCAAATAAAGATGAAAAGGAAAAACAAAAATAAATAAACAAGCAAAAGAAAAATATTTACAATAACTAATAATAAGGCACACGTTAGCAGTTCCCCAGCAACGGTGCCATTTTGACGTTAGGATTTTTGCCAGTAAAGAAATTCATAAAAACAGTCGCGCTGTAGATATAGTCTCTAAACCAACAAAAATCCCTTTGTACAAACGTTTTGGTTGTCACAAGTAACAAACCCCTTAAAAATTGTTAACCGAGTATTCAAACCTGAGGTCGTCTTCTCAAGGAACTGCAGAGAAGTATGTTCTTATTATTGGTTATGGAGGTTGTAAAATCGGGGTTAAGAGTGAAGAGTAGATATGACAAATAATTTAAATGGCAATTAAAATAAATAAATACTGTAAAGCAATCTTTTGGCAAGGTAAGAGAAATTGGAAGTCCAACTTAGTTATCTCTCTCAACAATAATGAAAGTTGAATCTAAATTCCACTTAGTTAATCTTTACTAAAGTAAAGGAAAGTCAATGGACTAATTAGTTTGAGCTTCGAATCCTATTTATTTCCTAAGAAAAAGTTGGGATTATTGAAGTTCAGTTCAATTAGCAAGATATCGATTATCAATTATGCTGAGTTTAATAATGTTGAGTTACTGATTTCTTAACCAAGACCAAAAGGGAAAAAGTAAAATTGTTGGAATAAAAATGTCCTTAGATGGAAAGCAATGGTAACACAAATTAAGGAGAAAGCAATCAATAACTGAAATACCTCAAAGAATCATTAATTCAAATCATAACATGGAAAGGGTTCATAAGTCAAGTTGGCAACATTTATAGGTATGAATAAAAGCATTAAAGTAAATATTAAACCTGGATCGAGAGTCACTCTTACAAACTAAGAGAAGTCCTAAATCTTAATCCTAATCCTAAAAGAGAGAGGAGAGAACCTCTCTCAAACTAAATCTAAATCATGGAAAGTGAAAATTGGCGAGCTCCCTCTGAATGGATGCGTTCCCTTACTTTGTAACCTCTGGTCTATGCCTTCTGGACTTGGATTTGGGCCAAAAAGGGCTTCAGAATTCGCTATGAGCGTTTTCTGCAATTTCTGGTGCGTGGTCTCTGTCACGCGTCCGCGTGGGTCACGCGGTCGCGTCATTCGGAGCATTTCCTTGCCACGCGGTCGCGTCAGTCATGCGGCCACGTCGCTGCTGATTCGCGTTTGGCACGTGATCGCTTCGTCCATGCGATCGCGTGGATGCCAGTTTCTTCAGAAGCTCCGTTTTGTGCTTTCCTTCCATTTTTGTATGTTTCCTTTCCATCCTTTAAGTCATTCCTACCTTAGAAGATCTAAAACTACTCAACACACTAATCACGACATTGAATGGAAATAAAGGTAATTAAGATAATTAATATTAAAGCATAGGAAACATGTTTTTCACATACATCACATAACAAGGAAGGAAAAGTAAAACCATGCAATTAATATGAATAAGTGGGTGAAGGATTGAATAAATCACTCAAATTAAGCACAAAATATATCATAAAATATGGGTTTATCATCGACCTCACTCGTGTGAGTTATTATTACTTTATGCGACCCGGTATACTTGCCGGTTAGATTTGTGTGCTTGGAATTCGTTTTCAAAAATACACATCAAGTTTTTGGCGTCGTTGCCGGAGATTGATTAGATTGACAATGATTAAGTGAAGTGGAGGTCTAGATCAAGCACTTTTTATTTTCTGTTTCTTTACTTTTTAACTAACACACTAACTGTTTGAATTTTTGCTTAAGCTAACTAAAATTTCACTCTAGCAATGGATTGAAGTGTTACTGTCCTTCTGGTTTTGTGTGATTTTATGTTTGGTTTGTATGTCAGGGGAGCTATACCTACCTTTTGTGAACAAGACGAAAGAATCCTCAGGAGATTAAGAAGAGCTAAAAGAGGGAAAGGCATTGTGGGAGAAGAAGATTCAGAAGAAGAGTTCCAAGATATGGAGGAACACTCAACAAACCCAACAAATTCACCAGGAGGAGCAGCCAATAACAACAACAATCCACCACAGAGAAGAGTTTTGGCTTCCTACACATTTGCAAATCCTAGACATTGTGGGAGTTGCATTCTTACCCCAAATGTTAATGCAAATAACTTTGAACTGAAGCCACAACTCATCACCTTGTTTCAAAATAACTGCTCTTATAGAGGAGGACCACTTGAAGATCCGAACCAACACTTGTCTACTTTCTTAAGGATTTGTGACACTGTCAAAACCAATGGTGTGCATCCTGATAGCTACAAGCTACTGCTATTTCCATTTTCTCTCAGAGACAAAGCTATTCAATGGTTGGAATCTTTTCCAAGAGATAGCATCAACAATTGGGACGATTTAGTGAGCAAGTTCCTTGCCAAATTTTACTCACCTCAAAGGATCATTAGGTTGAAGACTGAAGTACAGACATTCACACAAATGGACACTGAACCCATCTATGAGGCATGGGAGAGATACAAGGCTCTAATTAGGAAGTGCCCTCCTGAAAATTTTAATGAATGGGACAGGTTACAGAATTTTTATGAAGGCTTGACATTGAAATCTCAGGAGGCATTGGATCACTCAGCTGGAGGCTCTTTACAGCTCATGAAAACTGCAGAGGAAGCCCAAAATCTCATTGATATGGTGGCTAACAACCAGTATTTCTTTGCTCACCAAAGGCAACGCCAACCATCACAAAGAAAAGGAGTGATGGAATTGGAAGGAGTGGACTCAATCCTAGCTCAAAACAAAATGATGCAGCAGCAAATTCAACAACAATTTGAGCAAATGGCCAAAAGGATTGATAGCCTCCAAGTTGCAGTAGTCAACACAAGCCAACCATCAACCACATGGGGGCAAGGTGAAGAAGCTTGTGAAGACCAACAGTAAGAACAAGTCCAGTATATGCACAACTAAAATTCTGGGCCAAATGAAGTTTATGGTAACACTTACAACCCCTCCTGGAAGAACCACCCCAACCTCAGATGGGGAGACAATCACAATCAAACTCAACAACCATGGCAAAGAACTTCAAATCAAAATAGTTGGAAAAACACAAACCATAACAACCAGCAGAATAATAACCAAAACATATACAGAAAACCACAAAATACTTACCCCAACTCTAACCATCATCCATCCAATAACCAAGCCACCAATCAAAATACGTACCCTCAACCCTCAACACCCCACAACCAACCAATCTCACAAGACTCTCAGAGAATAACTAACTTGGAGATCTTAATGGAGAAGATGATGAAGCACCAAGAGATGACAACAAAGAACCAGGAAGCATCCATGAAGAATATGGAAAGGCAGATTGGACAGCTTTCCAAGCAAATTGCTATTGAGAGGCCTTTAAGCTCACTCCCAAGCGACACCATCCCTAATCCAAAAGAGGAATGCAAAGCTATACAGCTAAGGAGTGGAAAGATCTTGATGAAAAATGAAGGAGCAACCAAGAAGCCAAAGGAAAATGACAAAAAACAGGCTGAAAGAGAGGAAGCCAATGATGAGGATATAACAGCAAGAAAGCAAACTCAAAATCAAGCTCAAGAAAATGAAGACCAACCACAAATTTCAAGAAAAGGGAAAGAAGCAATTGAAGAATCAACCAAGGATCACAGGCAGGGAGTGAACTTCACACCTCTATTGCCATATCTCCAAAGGTTCAACAAGGAGACTAAGGACCAACACTTCCCAAAATTTCTTGAAATCTTCAAGAAATTAGAGATCAACATTCCCCTGGCTGAAGCACTAGAGCAAATGCCCCTATACGCCAAGTTTTTGAAGGAGCTTATTAACAAGAAAAGAAGTTGGCAAGAGAATGAAACTATACTGCTCACTGAAAAATGCATAGCATTAATCCAGAAAGGACTCCCCCTAAACTTGAAGATCCTGGAAGTTTCTTTCTACCTTGTGCCATTGGTAGTATGACCATCAACAAGGCAATGTGTGACTTAGGGGCTAGTATCAATCTGATGCCTTCCTCTCTAGTGAAAAAGCTGTGCATAGAAGAAGTGAAACCAGTACAGATGTCCTTAGAATTAGTGGACAAGTCAGTGATATGTCCCAGGGGTGTGATTGAGAACCTTCTAGTCAAGGTAGACAAATTCATCTTCCCTGCAGATTTTGTGGTCTTAGATTCAGATGAGGATGAAGGTGATTCCATTATACTTGGGAGACCATTCTTGGCCACTTCTAGGGCCATTATAGACGTAGAGCAAGGAGAATTGACCCTCAGAATGCATGATGAAAGCATCACCCTGAATGTATTTCTAGAAACACAGCTCATTGATGAAAAGAAGGACTGCATGGAAACTGACAAGGAAGACTCACAGTGGAAGAAAGGAATTAACAAGACGGTCAGGAGTTACCTTCCAAAGCAAGAAATAAATAATACAGTAGGGCAACAAGAGAAAGAGATTGTACAGAATGATGAAGAAATTCAAGAAGACATTGAAGTGTTAGTCAATGAGAAGAAAAGTCCCAAAGTGAAGCCCACTGTCCAGGAAAAAGGGGCAACAAAAAGAAGGAAGAAAAACAAGAACAAAACTAAAAAGGGTTGGAAGAACAAAAAGATTCCAACAGAGGGGTTCTCCAAGGGTGATGAAGTATAGTTGATCTATCAACAACTGGGGGCAATCCAACAAGCTGATGACTACTATACTGTCAACAAAATACTCTTGCTAGAGCATGCCGAAATTGAACATCAAGGAACAAAGAAGAAGTTCACATCAGGGGGGATAAGCTGAGACACTACAGTCATCAACCACCATAAAAGAGGAGTCCAATGTCAAGCTAATGATAATAAAAGAGCGCTCCATGGGAGGCAACCCATGATTTAAGATTCTTGTTCGTTTTTGAATTCAATAAATTATGATCACCTTAGCATGATTTTGAATTTTATTAGACATACTTGACAGATGCATACACTGTTTTGAAACACATGCCAGACTTCTAAGTTTGGTGTGCTTGACAGCACACAAAAATCAGCTTTTCAAGCATTCTTAGATCATATGCTTAGTCATTTCGATGAAGGATATGACCAAACATTAAGTTTGGTGTCTGCATATGTACCAATTTTCAGAAGAATCAACTTTTGTTCATAAAATCAAAGTCATGCATAGATGAATCATACATTGTTTCATTTTAGGAATTTATATTAGAAAATGAATTAGAACTTATGATGAAAGCATCAATTGTGATAAATTTCTTGCATTTGACATTAATCCCTAGCAAGAGATAAGTTTGGTGTTCACTGGTGCGTGAAAATTGTGATTACACTTTGATTATGTAAAATTCATCGCTCTTTCTTTCTCTAGTAATGGCGCCAAAAACATGATGCCAATACCATGGTTCACAACTTCGCACAAGTAACCAGCAAGTGCACTGGGTCGTCCAAGTAATACCTTACGTGAGTAAGGGTCGAATCCCACGGAGATTGTTGGTATGAAGCAAGCTATGGTCACCTTGTAAATCTCAGTCAGGCGGATATAAAGCAGTAATGGGTTTTCGAAAAGAATTGAATAGAAAATAGTAGTACTTTGCATTAATCTTTGAGGAACAGCAGAGCTCCACACCTTAATCTATGGAGTGTAGAAACTCTACCGTTGAAAATACATAAGTGAGAGGTCCAGGCATGGCCGAATGACCAGCCCCCAAAACGAGATCACAAGATCAAAATACAATCCAGGATGTCTAATACAATAGTAAAAGGTCCTATTTATAATAAACTAGCTACTAGGGTTTACAGAAGTAAGTAATTGATGCATAAATCCACTTTCGGGGCCCACTTGGTGTGTGCTTGGGCTGAGCTTTAACTTTCCACGTGCAGAGGCCATTTGTGGAGTTGAACACCAGGTTTTGATCCATTTCTGGCGTTCAACTCTGGTTTTTGATCCCTTTCTGGCGCTGAACGCCAGAATTGGGCAGAGAGCTGGCGTTGAACGCCAGTTTACGTCGTCTATTCTTGGCCAAAGTATGGACTATTATATATTGCTGGAAAGCCCTGGATGTCTACTTTCCAAAGCATGATCATTTAATGAAGACACAAACATAGATAAGCACATAACATAGAAAACGAAAAATAGAAGAAATAAGAACAAGGAATGAATCCACCTTAGTGATGGTGGCGTTTCCTTCTTGAGGAACAAATGATGTCCTTGAGCTCTTCTATATCTCTTCCTTGCCTTTGTTGCTCCTCCTTCATTGCTTTTAGATCTTGTCTTATTTCATGGAGTGCTTTTGATGTTCCACCCTTAGTTGCTTCTAATAATTGTGTGGAAGAAAATGTATCCCCTGAGGTATCTCAGGGATCTCTTGATTTGCTGTCAAATGTTCTACCACTGAGCTATAGACCCTTGATGGAAGCTTTTGTCTTTCCTTTCCTCTTTCTAGAGGTTTCTCTGGCCTTAGGTGCCATCAATGGTTATGGAAAAAACAAAAAACTATGCTTTTACCACACTAAACTTAGAATGTTGCTCGCCCTCGAGCAAAAGAAGAAAGAATAGAAGAAGAAGAAGAAGAAGATATGGAGGAGATGGATGGATGTGTGTATTCGGCCATATGGGTGGGATTGGGTGGGAGAGAGATGTTGAATTTTGAAGGTAGTGGGTGTATGGATGTAAGTGGTAAATGGAAAACAGAAGGGATGATCATGAATGGAAAGAGAGATGATGAGGTAGGTGGGGATCATGTGGGGTCCACAGATCCTAAGATGATCCTGTGGGGTCCACAGATCCTGAGGTGTCAAGGCATTTACATCCCTGCACCAATTTAGGCATGTAAAATGCCCTTGCACACAACTCTGGGCGTTCAGCGCCAGGTTGGTGCCCATTTTGGGCGTTCAACACCCATTTGTTGCCATTTCTGGCGTTGAACGCCAGAACCATGCTTGTTCTGGGCGTTCAGTGCCAGGATGCTGCCCATTTTGGGCATTCAGCGCCAGAACCATGCTCTGTTCTGGCGTTGAACGCCAGGCAGATGCTTCCTCCAGGGTGTGATTTTTTTTCTGCTGTTTTTGATTCCGTTTTCAATTTTTATATTTATTTTGTGACTCCACATGATCATGAACCTATAAAGACATATAACTAAGAAAAATATAGTTAGATAAAAATTGGGTTGCCTCCCAACAAGCGCTACTTTAATGTCAATAGCTTGACAGTGGGCTCTCATGGAGCCTCACAGATGTTCAGAGCATTGTTGAAACTCCCCAACACCAAACTTAGAGTTTGGATATGGGAGTTCAACACCAAACTTAGAGTTTGGTTGTGGCCTCCCAACACCAAACTTAAAGTTTGACTGTGGGGGCTTTGTTTGACTCTGCTTTGAGAGAAGCTTCTTCTGCTTCCTCTCCATGGATGCAGAGAGAGATCCTTGAGTTGTAAACACAAGGTTGTCCTCATTCAATTGAAGGATCAATTCTCCTCTATCCACATCAATCACAGCTCTTGCTGTGGCTAGACAGCTTGCTCTTCAGTAACATCCTCATTCTCTTCAGAAGAAGAATATTCATCCGAGCTCATGAATGGCATAAGGAGGTTTAATGGAATCTCTATGGTCTCTAGATGAGTCTCAGATTCCTTTTGTTCCTCAGAGGGAAGCTCCTTATTGATCACTGGACGTCCCAGGAGTTCTTCCTCCTTGGGATTCACGTCCTCTCCTTCCCTTACAGGTTCGGCCATGGTGCTTATGTCAATGGCCTTGCACTCTCCTTTTGTATTCTCTTCTGTATTGCTTGGGAGAGTACTAGGAGAGATTTCAGTGATCCTTTTACTCAGCTGGCCAACTTGTGCTTCCAAATTTCGAATGGAAGACCTTGTTTCATTCATGAAACTTGCAGTGGCCTTGGATAGATCAGAGACTAAGTTTGCTAAATTAGAGGTACTTTGTTCAGAGTTCTCTGTCTGTTGCTGAGTGGATGATGGAAAAGGCTTGCTATTGCTAAACCTGTTTCTTCCACCATTATTAAAGCCTTGTTGAGGCCTTTGATCCTTCCATGAGAGATTTGGATGATTTCTCCATGATGGATTATAGGTGTTTCGATATGGTTCACCCATGTAATTTACCTCTGCTATTGCAGGGTTCTCAGGATCGTAAGCTTCTTCTTCAGAAGATGCCACTTGAGTACTGTTGGATGCAGCTTGCATTCCATTCAGACTCTGGGAAATCATATTGACTTACTGAGTCAATATTTTATTCTGAGCCAATATGGCATTCAGAGTATCAATTTCAAGAACTCCCTTCTTCATAGGCGTCCCATTACTCACAGGATTCCTCTCAGAAGTGTACATGAACTGGTTATTAGCAACCATGTCAATGAGTTCTTGAGCTTCTGCAGGTGTTTTCTTTAGGTGAATGGATCCACCTGCAGAAGTATCCAACGACATATTTGCCAATTCAGACAAACCATCATAGAAGATATCCAGGATGGTCCATTCTGAAAGCATGTCAGTAGGATACTTTTTGGTCAGACCTTTGTATCTCTCCCAAGCTTCATAGAGGGATTCACCTTCTTTCTGTCTGAAGGTCTGAATGTCCACTCTAAGTTTACTAAGCTTTTGAGGAGGAAAGAACTTGGCTAAGAAAGCCGTGACCAGCTTATCCCAAGAGTTCAGGCTAACCTTAGGTTGAGAGTCCAACCATATTCTAGCTATTGAGGTTTCAGCTCAAAGTTGTTTGCTCCAATGGCAGGAATGGAGATGCTTCTTCCATGTAAATTGGAATTAGGTGCAGTAAAGTCACCAAGCATCTTCCTTACATTATTATTATTTTTGGCTGCCATATCCTCTTCCTGTTTGATAATTTCTGACAGGTGCTTGCTGGTTTGTTGTAATTCAGCTTCTCTTAGTTTCTTCTTCAGAGTCCTTTGAGGTTCTAGATATTCTTGTCCTTGCTCCTGCTCGTATGACAAAGAAGAGGGCACAGAATAATAATAATAGAGATCTTTTTTTTTTGTGAGTAAGGGAGAGATGTTAGTAGATGAATAAACAAATAGAAGGATATGAGAGAGAAGAAAATTTTTGAAAATAATTTTTGAAAAGGAGTTAGTGATTTTCGGAAATGGTTTTTGAAAAATGTTAGTAATTTTCGAAAATTTTTTTAAAATCAAAGATTAAAATAATTAGTTAATTAAAAAGAAATTTTTGAAAAAAGGGGAAGATATTTTCAAAAATAGAGAGAGAGAGTTAGTTAGGTAGTTTTGAAAAAGATAAGAAACAAACAAAAAGTTAGTTAGTTAGTTGAAACAAATTTTGAAAAGATAAGAAGTTAGGAAGTTAGAAAAGATATTTTGAAATCAAATTTTTGAAAAAGATAAGATAAGAAGATATTTTTGAAAAGATATGATAGAAATTAGTTTTTGAAAAAGATTTGATTTTTAAAATCACAATTAATGACTTGATTCACAAGGAATCACAAGATATGATTCTAAAACTCAAAGTTTGAATCTTTCTTAACAAGCAAGTAACAAACTTGAAATTTTTGAATCAAAACATTAATTGTTATTGTTATTTTCGAAAATAACTAAGAAATTTGAAAAAGATTTGATTTTTGAAAAAGATTTTGAAAAAGATAAGATTTTCAAATTGAAAATTTGATTTGACGCATAAGAAACAACTAGATTTTAAAATTTTTTGAAAAAGTCAATCCAATTTTCGAATTTAATGAGAGAAAAAGGGAAAGATATTTTTTTTTATTTTTGAATTTTTATGATGAGAGAGGAAAACATGAAAATTATGCAATGCATGAAATTTATGGATCAAAACAATGAATGCATGCAAGAATGCTATGAATGTCAAGATGAACACCAAGAACACTATGAAGATCATGATGAACATCAAGAACACATTTTTGAAAAATTTTTAATGCAAAGAAAACATGCAAGACACCAAACTTAGAATTCTTTAATGCTTAGACATAAAGAATTCAGGAATGCATATGAAAAACAAGAAAAGACACAAAACATGCAAATGCAAAGATCAAACAAGAAGACTTACCAAGAACAACTTGAAGATCATGAAGAACACTATGAATGCATGAAAATTTTCGAAAAATGCAAGATGAGTATGCAATTGACACCAAACTTATAACATGACACATGACTCAAACAAGAAACACTAAAAATATTTTTTTGATTTTTATGATTTTATGATTTTTTTGTATTTTCTTTTAATTTTTTCGAAAATCATTTTGAAAAAGACAAATAAGGATTCCAAAAATTTTTAATATGAATTCCAGGAATCTTATACTCTTTAGTCTAAAGCTCCAATCAAAGGGTCAGGCATGGCTTAATAGCCAGCCAAGCTTTAGCATGTAACAGGTAGATCATGAACAGTAGTAGGTGGATTAGCACCAACTAGCTTGCTCTTGATAACAAATTGGAAGCCTCAGTCCAAATGAATTTAGACATCGCTTTACAGCCAACCAGGCTTCACATGCTTCATGAAACACTAGAATTCATTCTTAAAAATTTTGAATAAAATTATAAAATTTTTGAAAACTTTTTTTTTAAAAAAAAAATTTTTTTTCGAAAAAAAGGAGAAAATTTTGAAAGAGTTTTGAAAAATTTTTTTTAAGAGAAAACAAAAAGAAAATTACCTAATCTGAGCAACAAGATGAACCGTCAGTTGTCCAAACTCGAACAATCCCCGGCAACGGCGCCAAAAACTTGGTGCGTGGAAATTGTGATTACACTTTGATTATGTAAAATTCATCGCTCTTTCTTTCTCTAGTAATGGCGCCAAAAACATGATGCCAATACCATGGTTCACAACTTCGCACAACTAACCAGCAAGTGCACTGGGTCGTCCAAGTAATACCTTACGTGAGTAAGGGTCGAATCCCACGGAGATTGTTGGTATGAAGCAAGCTATGGTCACCTTGTAAATCTCAGTCAGGCGGATATAAAGCAGTAATGGGTTTTCGAAAATAAATAATAGAACAGGGATAGAGGTACTTATGTAAATCATTGGTGAGAATTTTAGATAAGCGAATAGAGATGCTTTCATTCCTCTGAACCTCTGCTTTCCTGCTATCTTTATCCAATCAGTCTTACTCCTTTCCATGGCTGGCTTTATGTGATACATCACCATTGTCAATGGCTACTTTCGGTCTTCTCTCGGGAAAATGATCCAAA
>NC_029793.2:81813232-81820999 GCF_000816755.2 Arachis ipaensis | reverse complement strand
GGGAATGATGATGATTGTCACGTTCATCACATTCAGGTTGAAGTGCGAATGAATATCTTAGAAGCGAAATAAGATGAATTGAATAGAAAACAGTAGTACTTTGCATTAATCTTTGAGGAATAGCCGAGCTCCACACCTTAATCTATGGAGTGTAGAAACTCTACCGTTGAAAATACATAAGTGAGAGGTCCAGGCATGGCCGAATGGCCAGCCCCCAAAACGAGATCACAGGATCAAAATACAATCCAGGATGTCTAATACAATAGTAAAAGGTCCTATTTATAATAAACTAGCTACTAGGGTTTACAGAAGTAAGTAATTGATGCATAAATCCACTTCTGGGGCCCACTAGGTGTGTGCTTGGGCTGAGCTTTAAATTTCCACGTGCAGAGGCCATTTGTGGAGTTGAACGCCAGGTTTTGATCCATTTCTGGCGTTCAACTCTGGTTTTTGATCCCTTTCTGGCGCTGAACGCCAGAATTGGGCAGAGAGCTGGCGTTGAACGCCAGTTTACGTCGTCTATTTTTGGCCAAAGTATGGACTATTATATATTTCTGGAAAGCCCTGGATGTCTACTTTCCAACGCAATTGGAAGCGCGCCATTTCGAGTTCTGTAACTCCAGAAAATCCACTTTGAGTGCAGGGAGGTCAGTATCCAACAGCATCAGCAGTCCTTCTTCAACCTCTGAATCTGATTTTTGCTCAAGTCCTTCAATTTCAGTCAGAAAATACCTGAAATTACAGAAAAACACACAAACTCATAGTAAAGTCTAGAAATGTGAATTTAACATAAAAACTAATGAAAACATCCCTAAAAGTAACTAGATCCTACTAAAAACATACTAAAAACAATGCCAAAAAGCGTATAAATTATCCGCTCATCATTCACCAAATCTTGGTTCACTAAGTAAGGGACACAATTAATCTTTTATGACTAAGAAACATAATAAATAATCTAAGCATTCACCACTTCATCACTGTGCTACAATTGTGTCTTAAAACTTACCATTTTGATTTAATTAGGAAAAAGAAGGTTGAGGTAAAGACAAGCTGAAGATACGGCTATGACAAGCCAAGAGAGAAGGATCACATGTGCCTAGAGAGGTGTGCCTACCTTGGAAAGAAAAAATCTGCATGCTAGTCACCTTGGAGGACGAACCTCATGCAACCAATGAGAGGAGAATCCTTGTCAATCCTCAAGAGAACATGCAAGCCGTTCATCTCATGAAGTTACTATATTGTTCAACTCAATCTCCACCCTTCATAAGTCATGACCGAATCCCACTTCAAGTATGGTCTTCATCCAAAGCTTTAAAACCTTGCCTATAAATAGGTTGAGACATTTCTTGCATCACATATTCCTACAAGTCATCCTTAAAATCATAAGTCCTTGTTCCACCTTGTGCAATCCTAAACATGTCCCACCCTCCTCTCAACAGCAACATTTCTTTCTTCATTCTCTTTACACTATAAAATCGTACCTCAACCAACCACAAATTCACCCTTGCCTCCTCCCTCTAATTGAATTCATAGCTTCATCAAGTTCAAAGAGAAGACAAGGGAAGGAACCAATGGTAACCGAACCCCCATCCTATGATATAAGGAAGTTTAGATCTCAGTTTCATGAAAGAAAATATCATAGATTCATGAAAACAAAGCACATCATTCATGAGAGGGGTTTTGAGCTGAGAGACGGGGAATACCCCATCATGAGGTAAATCACTATGGAAAGAAGGTGGGATCTTCTATGCGATCCTCTCACCAAGATTAGTGCAGTCATGATCAGGGAATTTTATGCAAATACTGTGAAAGAGAGTGAAGACAGCATCCCTTACAAAAGTTATGTTAGAAGAGTTGAAGTGGATTTTAGTCCAGCAGCCATTACAAGAGCGCTGAAGTTGAGAACCATAACTTATGAAGAGCCCAGCTATGAGGCCAGACTACAGGGAGAGAATGACCCTGATGAGATCTTACAGGGGATATGCTTGGAAGACACAGATTGGGAAAGAGATTCAAAAGGAATCCCAAGCCAATTGAAAAGAATAAATCTCATTCTTGAGGCCAAGGGGTGGTATGAGATAGTAAGGAGATCTATACTCCCTACTGGAAACACCTCAGGGGTCACAATCAAGCGAGCACTCTTGACATACTGTATCTTACATGGGGGAGAAATCAACCTTGCACAACTCATAGCGGACAGTATTCAAGAGATAGCTGAGAGCACAAACAAATCAACTAGGCTCGGTCATCCAAGCACCATTCTAAGGCTATGTAACAAAGCTGGAGTGATTTTTGAAGATGAGGACACAGAGAATTTGTTCACCAATGCAATGAATGCCAAAGAGCTGGAGGATTGACAAAAAGGAATGAGATGCCTCAAAATTTCATCCTGGAAGTGGAGCTATTTGACCTATGGGGCATTGATTTCATGGGACCCTTTCCCCCGTTCTACTCTTTCAGATACATCTTGGTGGCAGTGGAGTACGTCTCAAAGTGGGTGGAAGCCATAGCCACAACCACCTGTGATGCACAGATTGTCCTTCAATTCCTTAAGAAGCACATTTTCACTAGATATGGAGTGCCCAAGGGTCTTGTTAGCGATGGTGGTGGTCATTTCTGCAACAAACAGATAGAGAAACTCCTCCACAAATATGGAGTAATCCATAAAGTACAACACCATACCACCCTCAGACTAATGGCCAGGCTGAATTAGCAAATAGGGAGTTGAAGAAGATCTTAGAGAAAATAGTGGGAAGCACAAGAAAAGATTGGGCTAGGAAGCTAGAAGATGCACTCTGGGCATACAGAATAGCTTTCAAAACTCCCATTGGAAAGTCCCCTTTTCAGCTATTGTATGGAAAATCCTGCCACCTCCCTGTAGAGCTTGAACACAGAGCTTTTTGGGCTACTAAACTCCTCAACCTTGATTCTCAGGCAGCAGGGGAGAAAAGGTTACTACAACTAAATGAGTTGGATAAATTTAGGCTAAAAGCCTATGAAAATGCTAAGGTATACAAGGAAATAGCCAAGAGATGGCATGACAGGAAGATTTTAAAGAAAGAATTCAAACCAGGATAGCAAGTACTCCCTGGCAAGCTCAAGTCCAAATGGACTGGCCCATATTTAGTGACAAAGGTTTTTCCTTATGGAAATCTTGAGTTGCTAGATGAAGCTACACAGAGTCATTTCACAGCAAATGGGCACAGAGCAAAGCCTTACTTAGGAGGGCAATGGGACAAGGAAAAAGAGGTTCAGAACCTAAGCTAAGCAAGACTGAAGGATGTCAAGCTAATGGTAATAAAGAAGCGCTTGTTGGGAGGCAACCCAACCTGAGGTAGTTTTCTTCTCATAACTATTTTAATAAAAAGGTTAATTAGCTTTATCTATATTGCAAGAAGCTAAGTTTGGTGTTGCACACCAAAATAATATAAGGGAGAATGAAGGATTCTAAGTTTGGTGTTCCACTAAAGTCTCATCATAAAACGCATTCTCACTTTCTGCATAATGCTAGCTTCAAACATTTAGATAAACTAGTTAACTATTTGCTGTTTCATAGTTTTTAGTTTTATTACCTTTAGCAAGGAAAAAGGATTTCACATATAGTTAATTTGTTTCATAAGAAACATTGGCAAGGAACTAAGTTTGGTGTTCACACACCAAAGTAAAGTTCAAAAGCCCACAAACAAGCTTTGCAGATTAACCGGATACCTAAAGGGCTTGAAAATCAAGCAACGTTTGAGGAGTATGCATGAAAACAGCCAACAAATTAAAGAACATTTGCACTATGACTCAGAAGGAGCATAACAGAAGGAAGAATGAAAAGCTGCAACCACCCAACAGGTTGTATTTATACTTAATCCTTGTAGTTATGAAATGTTTTAATTCAGGGATTCCTTCATGCCTTGCTAGAATGTTCATTTAGTTGCAAGTAAAAGTACATGCTAAAGAAAGCTATCTGCATAATTTTTAGCTTAAAAGTTATCTACATAATAATTGTCATCCTTCATTAGCTTGAGTATTTTGCTTTGTTCCCTTGCTATTTGAATAAAAGAGAGATGTTTAATTTAGAAAAGTAATTGTTCAATGTTGCAAAAGTTAGAATGAAAAGTTAGTGGTGGTATGTGTTTGATTCAATTGTTAGCTCACAAAATAATTGCTGCACAATGACATGTTACTTGAAGCTTAAGCTAGTTGCTGCTATGATCCTTCAATTAATAAAAATCCCTTGAAAATGAATCAAAACAGAAAGAAAAAGAAATAGAAAAGCCAAAAAGTGGCAAAGAAACAAACAATAAGGCTAGACACCAAATAGCTTAGACCCTAGGACACATGCCTGTGGTGTTTTTATACTAGGATATGCTTGGACAAGTAAGTTCTAAGGAGTATTTCAAAACTTGGCCACTTAGATCAACTGATTTGGGATTACCAACTGAAAGTCCACAATAAAGAGCAACCTAGCTACAAAACACTTAGCTATCCAAAGAGATGCTAGGCATAAATGATCCTAGGAAGAAAAAGGTGAGCCATGTGTCTGTGGTAAAGAAATGTTGAGTATAATTAAGCCAAAGGCTGCTGCAACATTTGCAACCAAGCCTTCAATAAGTATTAAGCTCTATAAGCAAAAGAAAGAAGGAAAAAGTTAACAAGGGAAGTAAGCAGAAAGCAAGGCATTATAGCAGCAACCTTAGTGAACCCTTGAGGAAACATTGTTTATTTAACAGCAAGTAATAAATGAACTACTATTGATCTGCATAAAACCCCATGAACCAAGTTTAACTATCTGCTTAATAAGGACATGCATACTTCTCTATTTCATTCTATCTTCTCTTATGTTTAATGCTTGCTTGGGGACAAACAAGTTTTAAGTTTGGTATTGTGATGACAAGTCATCTTAGCCTAGTTTTACTAGTCTTTTTCTTTGTTTTTATTAGGTTTTATGCATTTTCTTGCATTGTAAGTAAGTAATTTGGAATGGAATTGCATGGTTTCCTTGAATCAATCAACCACCATTTAATTGATACTAAATCATGAGGTTTAAGCTAAATTTAATTGATATTTAAATGAATTATAAACCTTATGAATTTGGTGATACTTTGATTGGTTGTTTTGATTATTTACAGGTGAAGAAAAGAAGAAAACATGAAAGCGTAGCCTAAGAAGCGTGGCCCAAGGAAGAGAAAAGTGTAGCAAAAGAAACAAGGAAGCATGGCACATGGAAGGAGGAAGCACAGCGCTCTATCCAAGAGCGGAGCACTCTCTAAGGGAGCACAACAATGAACCAAGGAAGCAAGACTTGGATGCTATGCTCCCCTTGAGAGCGGAGCACAATTTTGAACCAAGAGAGAAAGAGGAAAAGAATGATGCTCCGCTCTTGTCAAGAGCATTATTGGGCTTCACTCAAAAATAAATTCAAGGAAGAAGTTTGCTAGTGAAAGCTACAAGGTTCGAACTCATGAGCAAGGGGGAGTGGGGGAGCGCTACTCACAAAGGAAATAAGCCAAAAATGGCTAAAATGCTACCCCCAAGGATCGAACGAAGCACCTTAAGGAAGCAAGGAGCAAGGCGCCACTTTGTGCACAAAGGAAATTGGCCAGCGCATGCCTCCAGCAAGAATCGAACCAAGGACCTTCCCTTGAAGTGCCAATGCTCCGCTCCCCACAAGAGCAGAGTGCTACTTCCATTATTCCTTGGTGCATGAGGCGCAACTTGACACGGCCCATGGAGCTTGTGCGCACAAGACAAGCTCCAAGACAAGGCAATGCTCTGCTCCCCACAAGAGTAGAGCGCTATCCTGAGGCACCCAACTTGGCACGCAACAAAGAGGCCAAAGACAAGCCTTGATGCTCCGCTCCCCTCAAGAGCAGAGCACTCCACTGGGAGCAAACACTCTTGGGCTAAAATTGGACCAAAATTCAATTAAAATTCAATTCTTCACCAAATTAAAAGGCCCACTCCAAATTCTAAAATCCAAAAATAGAAAATGTATAAATAGAAGCTAGTTTGATTTAGTGAGGACCTTTTGTTTCTTTGAGAATTTTCATTTTGTAATTTTTAGAGTTTTTATTTTGAATTTGGATCTTGGAGAATTTGGAAGGAGAATTGATCTCTCTTCTTCCTTGTTCTTGCTTAAGCACTCTTTACTTCTTGTCTTGGATCTTGGGTGGAGAATTGAAGAAATTCTGTTTCAATCTCACATTGAGATCTCTTTGTTTATCTTTCTGCATAATTCTAAGAACTGTGATTTACATTCCAAATTCTGTTTACTGCTTTCATCTCCCATTTCTTCTGCATTTTACTACTCCATTTTCTTATGCAATTGTTCTTATTAGATTAAGGAAGGATTTGAGATCTAGACTTATTTTCTAGTCTCCTCCACCCCTGAGATCTTCAACTTTATTTTAGTTATTGCAAGTGAATTACATTTTACTTTCTGTTTATATTTTCAAGCAATTGTTCTTCTCTTGTTTAGATCTACTGCATTTAGATTCATTTTCTCCTTCTCTGTTAATTGTCATTTTATTTCTGCTTGTTTAATTTCTGCAATCCCAGCTCCCTGAACCCTTTTACAATTCAAGCAATTTATATTCCTTGCACTTTAAGATTCTGTCATTTACATTTCTTGCAATCTAAACTTCTGCAATTTAATTTACTTGTTCTTTAAGATTCAGCACTTTTACTTTCTGTTCTCTTTAATTTACTGCAATTCTTCCCTCTCCAATTACATTTCATGCAATTTAGCTTCTGTCAATTACAAACCATTCAAACCAATACTTGATTCGCTTGACTAAATCAACCACTAAACTAAAATTGCTCAATCCTTCAATCCCTGTGGGATCGACCTCACTCATGTGAGTTATTATTACTTGATGCGACCCGGTATACTTACCGGTTAGATTTGTGTGCTTGGAATTCGTTTTCCAAAAATACACATCACTCACTACCTTCAATTTCATACATCATACACACTACTACCCCCCTTGGCCGAAACCACTACTACCCTTCATCTCCTCCATTTTTTCTTCTTCTTCTACTCCTTTCTTTTTTCTTTTGCTCGAGGACGAGCAAACCTTTTAAGTTTGGTATGGAAAAAGCTTTGCTTTTCTAGTTTTCCATAACCATCAAATGGCACCTAAGGCCGGAGAAACCTCTAGAAAGAGGAAAGAGAAGGTAATTTCTTCCACCTCCGAGTCATGGGAGATGGAGAGATTCATCTCAAAGGTCCATCAAGACCACTTCTATGAAATTGTGGCCAAGAAAAAAGTGATTTCCGAAGTCCCCTTTATGCTAAAAATGGGTGAATATCCGGAAATCTGACATGAGATTCGAAGAAGATGTTGGGAAGCTCTCACCAACCCCATCCAACAAGTTAGAATCTTAATGGTTCAAGAGTTCTATGCCAATGCATGGATCACTAAGAACCATGATCAAAGTATGAACCCAAACCCAAAGAATTGGCTCATAATGGTTCGGAAGTGATTTCCGAAGTCCCCTTTATGCTAAAAATGGGTGAATATCCGGAAATCTGACATGAGATTCGAAGAAGATGTTGGGAAGCTCTCACCAACCCCATCCAACAAGTTAGAATCTTAATGGTTCAAGAGTTCTATGCCAATGCATGGATCACTAAGAACCATGATCAAAGTATGAACCCAAACCCAAAGAATTGGCTCATAATGGTTCGGAGGAATTACTTGGATTTCAGTCCGGAAAATGTGAGGTTGGCATTTAACTTGCCAATGATGAGAGGAGATCCTCATCCTTTCACTA
>NC_029793.2:81797158-81810488 GCF_000816755.2 Arachis ipaensis | reverse complement strand
CATTTAACTTGCCAATGATGAGAGGAGATCCTCATCCTTTCACTAGAAGGGTCAACATTGATCAAAGGTTGGACCAAGTCCTTAGGGACATTTGTGTGGAAGGAGCTCAATGGAAGAGAGACTCAAGAGGCAAGCCGGTTCAACTAAGAAGGCTTGACCTCAAATCCGTGGCTAGGGGATAGTTGGAGTTCATCCAACACTCTATCATTCCTACTAGTAACCGGTCTGAAGTTACAATAGACCGGGCCATCATGATCCATAGTATCATGAATAGAGAGGAAGTAGAAGTTCATGAGATCATACCTCTAGAACTCTACAAGGTGGCAGACAAGCCCTCTACTTTGGCAAGGTTAGACTTCCATCATCTCATCTGTAACCTATGCGATTCAGCTGGAGTTGTCATAGAGGAAGACATCCTCATTGAAGGACACAAGCCCATCACTAATAAGAGGATGGAGCAAACAAGAGAGCCCACTCATGGACCTCAACAAGAGCATGAGGAAATTCCTCATCAAGAAATCCCTGAGATGCCTCAAAGGATGTACTTTCCTCCACAAAACTATTGGGAACAAATCAACACCTCCTTAGGTGAATTGAGTTCCAACATGGGGCAACTAAGAATGGAGCACCATGTGCACTCCATTATCCTCAATGAAATCAGAGAGGACCAGAGAGCCATGAGGGAGGAGCAACAAAGGCAAGGAAGAGACATATAGGAGCTCAAGAGGAAGAACTAGCCGCCATCACTAAGGTGGACCCGGTCTTTAATTTCCTTGTTCTTATTTTTCTGTTTTTCGAATTTTATACTTTATGTTTTGTCTATGTTTGTGTCTTTATTACATGATCATTAGTGTCTAGTGTCTATGTCTTAAAGCTATGAATATCCTATGAATCCTTCACCTTTCTTAAATGAAAATTTTTTTTAATTGCAAAAGAACAAGAAGTACATGATTTTGAATTCTATCTTGAAATTAGCTTAATTATTTTGATGTGGTGGCAATACTTTTTGTTTTCTGAATGAATGCTTGAACAGTGCATACATTTGAATTTGTTGATTATGAATGTTAAAATTGTTGGCTCTTGAAAGAATAATGAAAAAAAGAGAAATGTTATTGATAATCTGAAAAATCATAAAATTGATTCTTGAAGCAAGAAAAAGCAGTGAAAAGCAAAAGCTTGCGAAAAAAATATGAAAAAAAAGGCGAAAAAAAAAAGAAGAAAGAAAAAGAAAAAGCAAGCAGAAAAAGCCAATAGCTCTTTAAACCCAAAGGCAAGGGTAAAAAGGATCCAAGACTTTGAGCATTAATGGATAGGAGGGCCCAAAGGAATAAAATCCTGGCCTAAGTGGCTAAATCAAGCTGTCCCTAACCATGTGCTTGTGGCGTGAAGGTGTCAAGTGAGAACCTTGAGACTGAGCGGTTAAAGTCGTGGTCCAAAGCAAAAAGAATGTGCTTAAGACCTCTGGGCACCTCTAACTGGGGACTCTAGCAAAGCTGAGTCACAATCTGAAAAGGTTCACCCAGTTATGTGTCTATGGCATTTATGTATCCGGTGGTAATACTGGAAAACAAAATGCTTAGGGTCACGGCCAAGACTCATAAAGTAGCTGTGTTCAAGAATTAACATAGTGAACTAAGAGAATCAATAACACTATCTGAATTCTGAGTTCCTATGGATGCCAAAACTGTTCAGAAGCAAAAAGGCTACAAGTTCCGCTAATCTAATTGAAGCTAATCTTCATTGATTTTTTTGAGATTTATTGTATTTTATCTTCCTTTTATCCTATTTTGTTTTTAGTTGCTTGGGGACAAGCAACAATTTAAGTTTGGTGTTGTGATGAGCGGATAATTTATACCCTTTTTGGCATTGTTTTTACATAGTTTTTAGTATGTTTTAGTTACTTTTTATTATATTTTTATTAGTTTTTATGCAAAAATCTCATTTCTAGACTTTACTATGAGTTTCTGTGTTTTTCTATAATTTCAGGTATTTTTTGGCTGAAATTGAGGGACCTGAGCAAAAATCTGATTCAGAGGCTGAAAAAGGACTGCAGATGCTGTTGGATTTTGACCCTTCTGCACTTGAAATAGAATTCTGGAGGTACAGAAGCCCAATTGGTGTGCGCTCAATTGCGTTGGAAAATAGACATCTTGGGCTTTCCAGCAATATATAATAGTCTATACTTTGCTCGAGATTTGATGGCCCAAACTGGCGTCCAAAGTCAGCCTAAAACTTCTTGGCGTAAAACGCCCAAACTGGCACCAGAATTGGAGTTAAACGCCTAAACTGGCACCCAAGCTGGCGTTTAACTCCAGGAACAGCGTATGCACGTGAAATCTTCAATGCTCAACCCAAGCACACACCAAGTGGGCCCCGAAAGTGGATTTCTGTACTATCTGTACTTAGTTACTCATTTTCTGTAACCCTAGGCTACTAGTCTAGTATAAAAACTACTTTTAGAGATTTATTTTAGAGGATCTTTTGGAATCATATGTAACTTTTATCATCTATTGTTCACATTTGGAGATTGGCCTCACGGCTATGCCTAGACCTCTTTTCTCTTATGTATTTTCAACGGTGGAGTTTCTACACCCCATAGATTAAGGTGTGGAGCTATGCTGTTCTTCATGAATTAATGCAAGTACTATTATTTTTCTTACAATTCACGCCTACTTCTTCTCCAAGATATACTCTCGTACTTAATTCAGTTAAGTCAGAATGAAGGGGTGACCCGTGACAATCACCCAATCTTTGTTACTCGCTTAGCCAAGATCCGCGTGCCGGACAACCACAAAGTGGTCTACATGATGTTTAACGTTGTCATTGGATGACAACTGGAGTATATTCTCTTGGATATCTAATACACGAACCGAGTCCGTGAGATTAGTATCTTCGTGGTATAGGCTAGAATCATTGGCAGCATTCCTAGGATCCGAAAAGTCTAAACCTTATCTGTGGTATTCCGAGTAAGATCTGGGAAGGGATGAATGTGACGAGCTTTAAACCTGCGAATGTTGGGCGCAGGGACAGTGTGCAAAAGGATCAATGGATCCTATTCCGACACTAGTGGGAACCGACAGATGATTAGCCATGCGATAGCTGTACCTGGAATTTTTCATCCGAGACGAGAAATCCGACAGTTGATTAGCCGTGCAGAAACCGTAGAGGACCATTTTCACTGAGAAGATCTTACAGCTTGCCATGGAAGGGAGCACGCATGGTTGGAAGAAGGCAGTAGGAAAGCAGAGGTTCAGAAGCAACAAAGAATCTCCAGACGCTTATCTGAAATTCCCACCAATGAATTACATAAGTAACTTTATCTTATTTTATGTTTTATTTATCTTTTAATTATCAAAACCCCATAATCATTTGAATCCGCCTGACTGAGATTTACAAGATGACCATAGCTTGCTTCAAGCTAACAATCTCCGTGGGATCAACCCTTACTCACGTAAGGTTTATTACTTGGACGAGCCAGTGCACTTGCTGGTTAGTTGTGCGGAGTTGTGAAAAGTGTGAATCACGATTTCCCACACCAAGTTTTTGGCACCGTTGCCGGGGATTGTTCGAGTTTGGACAACTGACGGTTCATCTTATTGCTTAGATTAGGTAATTTTATTTTATGTTTAAGCTTTTTAATTTTATTTTCGAAAAAAAAAGAAAAAAATAAAATAAAAATGTTCTTCAGAATTTTTAAGAATGAATTCTAGAGTTTCATGAGATATGTTGAAACCTGGCTGGCTGTAAAGCCATGTCTAATCTTTTGGACCGAGGTTTCCACTTATCTTTGCAAGAGCCTTTTGGTTCCCATCAATTTGGCTGTTGTATGTAATACTCTGCTAAAGCTTGGCTGGCCATTTGGCCATGTCTAATTCTATTGGACCGAAGCTTTAGACTAACATTGCATGAATCCTGGAATTCTTATTAAAAATTTTGTATCTCTTTATTTTCTTTTTTCCAAAATAATTTTTGAAAATACAAAAAAAATTAATAAATCATAAAAAACCAAAAATTTTGTGTTTCTTGTTTGAGTTTAGTGTCAAATTTTAAGTTTGGTGTCAATTGCATGCTTTTAAAATTTTCGAAAATATATGCATTATGTTCTTCATTGATCTTCAAGTTGTTCTTGATGATTTTCCTTGTTTGATCTTTACATTTTCTTGTTTTGTGTCTTTTCTTGTTTTTCATATGCATTCTTGAATTATTAGTGTCTAAACATTAAAAATTTCTAAGTTTTGTGTCTTGCATGTCTTTCTTTTCTTAAAAATTTTCAAAAATATGCTCTTGGTGTTCATCATGATCTTCAAAGTATTCTTGGTGTTCATCTTGACATTCAAAATGTTCTTGCATGCATATATTGTTTTGATCTTAAATTTTTATGTTTTGTGTCATTCTTTTTATTTTTTTCTCTCCTCATTAAAAATTCAAAAATAAAAAATAATATCTTTCCCTTATTTCACTCATAAAATTCGAATTTTGGGTTGATTTAGTCAAAACTTTTAAAATTTGATTGTTTCTTGTTAGTTAAGTCAAAAATTCAATTTAAAAATTCTATCTTTTCAAATCTTCTTCAAAAATCAAATCTTTTTTTCATTTTTCTTAATATTTTCGAAAATTTTAAAATTGATGATTTTCAAAATCTTTTTCTTATTTCTACTTCATATTTTCGAATTTATTGCTAACATTTAATGTTTTGATTAAAAAATTTCAAGTTGTTACTTGCCTATTAAGAATGGATCAATCTTTAAATTCTAGAATCATAACTTTTAGTTTCTTGTTAGTCAAGTAATCAACTTTAATTTCAAAAATCAAATCTTTTTAATTTCCTTTTCAAATCTTTTGCAATTAACCACTTGAATTTTTGTTTTAATTTTATAAGTCTACTATTTTTATCTTTTTCAAAATCACCTAATTACTTTTCTCTCTCTAATTTTCGAAAACCACTAACAACTTTTTTAAAATTCTTTTTAATTAACTAATTGTTTTAAATTTTAATTTTAGTTTATTTCTTTTGATAAATTTGAATTCTAACTAATAATTAAAATAAAAACAAAAAATATTTTTCTTTTCCTTTAAATTAAAATTCAAATACTCTCTCTCTCTCTCTCTCTCTCTCTCATCTCTTTCTATTTATTTTATTTATTTACTAACACTCTTCTTCTTAAAATTCGAACCCTCTCCCTCTCTCTGTGTTTGAGTTCTTCTTCTTCTCCCTTCTTCATTCTATTCTTCTATTCTTCTACTCACATAAAGGAATCTCTATAATGTGACATAGAGGATTCCTCTTCTTTTCTGTTCTCTTCTTTTTCATATGAGCAGGAGCAAGGATAAGAACATTCTTGTTGAAGCTGATCCTGAACCTGAAAGGACTCTGAAGAGGAAGCTAAGAGAAGCTAAAGCACAAAACTCTGGAGAGGACCTAACAGAAATTTTCGAAAAAGAAGAAAACATGGCAGCCGAAAATAACAACAATGGTGGAGATGCAAGGAAGATGCTTGGTGACTTTACTGCACCCACTTTTGACTTCTATGATAGAAGCATCTCAATTCCTGCAATTGGAGCAAACAACCTTGTGCTTAAGCCTCAATTAGTTTCTCTAATGCAGCAGAATTGCAAGTTTCATGGACTTCCATTGGAAGATCCTCATCAGTTCTTAGCTGAATTCCTGCAAATCTGTGACACTGTCAAGACCAATGGGATTAATCCTGAGGTCTATAGACTTATATTTTTTCCCTTTGCTGTAAGAGACAAAGCTAGGACATGGTTGGACTCACAACCTAAAGAAAGCCAGAACTCTTGGGAAAAGTTGGTCAATGCTTTCTTGGCCAAATTCTTTCCACCTCAAAAGTTGAGCAAGCTTAGAGTGGAAGTCCAAACCTTCAGACAAAAAGAAGGTGAATCCCTCTATGAAGCTTGGGAAAGATACAAGCAATTAATTAAGGACATTTTTGTGAAAAGAGCCCAATGGAAAAGAGACTCAAGAGGCAAGCCGGTTCAACTAAGAAGGCTTGACCTCAAACCCGTGGCTAGGGGATGGTTGGAGTTCATCCAACGTTCTATCATTCCTACTAGCAACCGGTCTGAAGTTACAATAGACCGGGCTATCATGATCCATAGAATCATGAATGGAGAGGAAGTAGAAGTTCATGAGATCATACCTCTAGAACTCTACAAGGTGGCGGACAAGCCATCTACTTTAGCAACGTTAGCCTTCTCTCATCTCAACTGTAACCTATGCAATTCAGCTGGAGTTGTCATAGAGGAAGACATCCTCATTTAAGGAGACAAGCCCATCACTAAGAAGAGGATGGAGCAAACAAGAGAGCACACTCATGGACCTCAACAAGAGCATGAGAAAATTCCTCATCAAGAAATCCCTGAGATGCCTCAAGGGATGCACTTTCCTCCACAAAACTATTGGGAACAAATCAACACCTCCTTAGGAGAATTGAGTTCCAACATGGGGCAACTAAGAATGGAGCACCAAGAGCACTCCATTATACTCAATGAAATTAGAGAGGACCAGAGAGCCATGAGGGAGGAGCAACAAAGGCAAGGAAAAGACATAGAGGAGCTCAAGCACTCCATAAGAACTTCAAGAGGAAGAACTAGCCGCCATCACTAAGGTGGGCCCGTTCTTTAATTTTCTTGTTCTTATTTTTCTATTTTTCGAATTTTATACTTTATGTTTTGTCTATGTTTGTGTCTTTATTACATGATCATTAGTGTCTAGTGTCTATGTCTTAAAGCTATGAATATCCTATGAATCCTTCACCTTTCTTAAATGAAAAATGTTTTTAATTACAAAAGAACAAGAAGTACATGATTTTGAATTCTATCTTGAAATTAGCTTAATTATTTTGATGTGGTGGCAATACTTTTTGTTTTCTGAATGAATGCTTGAACAATGCATACTTTTGAATTTGTTGTTTATGAATGTTAAAATTGTTGGCTCTTGAAAGAATAATGAAAAAAGAGAAATGTTATTGATAATCTGAAAAATCATAAAATTGATTCTTGAAGCAAGAAAAAGCAGTGAAAAGCAAAAGCTTGCGAAAAAAATATAAAAAAATGGCAAAAAAAAGAAAAAAGAAAAAGAAAAAGCAAGCAGAAAAAGCCAATAGCCCTTTAAAACAAAAGACAAGGGTAAAAAGGATCCAAGGCTTTGAGCATTAATGGATAGGAGGGCCCAAAGGAATAAAATCCTGGCCTAAGTGGCTAATCAAGCTGTCCTTAACCATGTGCTTGTGGCGTGAAGGTGTCAACTGAGAAGCTTGAGATTGAGCGGTTAAAGTCGTGGTCCAAAGCAAAAAGAGTGTGCTTAAGAGCATTGGGCACCTCTAACTGGGGACTCTAGCAAGGCTGAGTCACAATCTGAAAAGGTTCACCCAGTTATGTGTTTGTGGCATTTATGTATCCGGTGGTAATACTGGAAAACAAAATGCTTAGGGTCACGGCCAAGACTCATAAAGTAGCTGTGTTCAAGAATCAACATACTGAACTAAGAGAATCAATAATACTATCTGAATTCTGAGTTCCTATGGATGCCAATCACTCTGAACTTCAAAGGATAAAATGAGATGCCAAAACTGTTCAGAAGCAAAAAGGCTACAAGTCCCGCTCATCTAATTGAAGCTAATCTTCATTGATATTTTTTAGATTTATTGTATTTTCTCTTCTTTTTATCCTATTTTGTTTTTAGTTTCTTGGGGACAAGCAACAATTTAAGTTTGGTGTTGTGATGAGCAGATAATTTATACCCTTTTTGGCATTATTTTTACATAGTTTTTAGTATGTTTTAGTTACTTTTTATTATATTTTTATTAGTTTTTATGCAAAAATCACATTTCTGGATTTTACTATTAGTTTGTGTGTTTTTCTATTATTTCAGGTATTTTTTGGCTGAAATTGACGGACCTGAGCAAAAATCTAATTCAGAGGCTGAAAAAGGACAGCAGATGCTGTTGGATTCTGACCCTCTTGCACTCAAAATGGATTTTCTGGAGCTACAGAAGCCCAATTGGCATTTGCATAATTCTTTTGGAAAGTAGACATATTGGGATTTCCAAAAATATATAATAGTCCATACTTTGCCCGAGATTTGATGGCCCAAACTGGCGTCCAAAGTCAGCCTAAAACTTCCTGGCGTAAAACGCCCAAACTGGCACCAAAATTGGAGTTAAACGCCCAAACTGGCACCTAAGCTGGCATTTAACTCCAGGAACAGCCTATGCATGTGAAAGCTTCAATGCTCAGCCCAAGCACATACCAAGTGGGCCCTAGAAATGGATTTTTGCACTATCTGCACTTAGTTACTCATTTTCTGTAACCCTAGGCTACTAGTTTAGTATAAAAAATACTTTTAGAGATTTATTTTAGAGGATCTTTTGGAATCATATGTAACTTTTATCATCTATTATTCACGTTTGGAGGCTGGCCTCACGGCCATGCCTAGACCTCTTTTTTCTTATGTATTTTCAACGGTGGAGTTTCTACACCCCATAGATTAAGGTGTGGAGCTCTGCTGTTCTTCATGAATTAATGCAAGTACTATTGTTTTTCTTTCAATTCACGCCTACTTCTTCTTCAAGATATACTCTCATACTTAATTCAGTTAAGTCAGAATAAAGGGGTAACCCGTGACAATCACCCAATCTTCGTTACTCGCTTAGCCAAGATCCGCGTGCCTGACAATCACAAAGCAGTCTACATGATGTTCAACGTAGTCATTGGACGACAGCTGGAGTATATTCTCTTGGATATCTAATACACGGACCGAGTCCGTGAGATTAGTATCTTCGTGGTATAGGCTAGAATCATTGGCAGCATTCCTGGGATCCGGAAAGTCTAAACCTTGTCTGTGGTATTCCGAGTAGGATCTGGGAAGGGATGGCTGTGACGAGCTTCAAACCTGCGAATGTTGGGTGCAGTGACAGTGTGCAAAAGGATTAATGGATCCTATTTCGATACTAGTGGGAACCGACAGATGATTAGCCATGCGGTAGCTGTACCTGGTATTTTTCATCCGAGACGAGAAATCCAACAGTTGATTAGCCGTGCAGAAACCGTAGAGGACTATTTTCCCTGAGAGAATCTTACAGCTTGCCATGGAAAGGAGCACGCATGGTTGGAAGAAGGCTGATGAGCGAAAAATTTATACGCTTTTTTGGCATTGTTTTTAGGTGTTTTTAGTAGGATCTAGCTACTTTTTAGTATATTTTTATTAGTTTTCAAGCAAAATTCACATTTCTGGACTTTACTATGAGTTTGTGTGTTTTTCTGTGATTTCAGGTATTTTCTGGTTGAATTTGAGGGACCTGAGCAAAAATCTTATTCAGAGGCTGAAAGGACTGCAGATGCTGTCGGATTCTGACCTCCCTGCACTCAAAATATATAATAGTCCACACTTTGTTCGAGTTTTGACGACGTAAACTGGCGTTTAAACGCTAACTTCCTGCCCTATTATGGCGTTAAACGCCAGAACTGAGTTACAAGCTGTTGTTAAATGCCCAAACTGGCACCAAAGCTGGCGTTTAACTCCAAGAAGAGTCTCTACACGTGAAAGCTTCCATGCTCAGGCCAAGCACACACCAAGTGGGCCCCGGAAGTGGATTTTTGCACTATCTGCACTTAGTTACTTATTTTCTGTAACCCTAGCTACTAGTTTAGTATAAAAACTACTTTTAGTAATTTATTTTATATCCTTTGATCAGTTTTATGCTATTATAGATCATTGTACATGTTTGGAAGCTGGCCTCACGGCCATGCCTGGACCTTTCACTTATGTATTTTCAACGGTAGAGTTTCTACACCCCATAGATTAAGGTGTGGAGCTCTGCTATTCCTCATGAATTAATGCAAAGTACTATTATTTTTCTATTCAACTCAAGCTTATTCTTATTCTAAGATATTCATTTGCACACAAGAACATGATGAATGTGATGATCAAGTGGCACTCATCACCATTCTCACTTATGAATGCGTGCCTGACAAACACTTCTGTTCTACATGAAAACAAGCTTGAATACATATCTCTTAGCCTCCTGGTTCACGATCAGAGTCTTCGTGGTATAAGCTAGAATTATTGGCAGCCATTCCTAAGATCCGGAAAGTCTAAACCTTGTATGTGGTATTCCGAGTAGGATCTGGGAAGGGATGACTATGACAGACGCAAAAGGATCAATGGATCCTATTCTAACATGAGTGAGAACCGACATATGATTAGCCGTGTGGTGACAGTACACTTGGACCATTTTCACTGAGAGGACGGATGGTAGCCATTGACAACGGTGATCCCCCAACATACAGCTTGCCATGGAAAGGAGTATGAATGATTGAATGAAGACAGTAGGAAAGCAGAGATTCAGAAGCAACAAGCATCTCCATACGCTTATCAGAAATCCCACCAATGAATTACATAAATATTTCTATTTTATTTTATATTTTATTTATATTTTAATTCTCAAAACTTCATAACCATTTAAATATGCCTGACTGAGATTTACAAAGATGACCATAGCTTGCTTCAAGCGGACAATCTTCGTGGGATCAACCCTTACTCATGTAAGGTTTATTACTTGGACGACCCACTGCACTTGCTGGTTAGTTGTGTGGAGTTGTGAAAAAGAGTTGAGATTACGATTGTGCGTACCAAGTTTTTGGCGCCATTTCAGAGATCACAATTTCGTGCACCAAAGGCAGTAGGAAAGCAGAGGTTCAGAAGCAACAAAGCTTCTCCAGATGCTTATCTGAAATTCCCACCAATGAATTACATAAGTAACTTTATCTTATTTTATGTTTTATTTATCTTTTAATTATCAAAACCCCATAACCATTTGAATCCGCCTGACTGAGATTTACAAGATGACCATAGCTTGCTTCAAGCCGACAATCTTTGTGGGATCGACCCTTACTCACATAAGGTTTATTACTTGGACGACCCAGTGCACTTGCTGGTTAGTTGTGCGGAGTTGTGAAAAGTGTGAATCACAATTTTCCACACCAACAGACCTGTGTGTACGCACACGCAGAGGCAGGCAGTCTGTTCATAATGTTAGCACAGCTTGTGCGCGCACATACCCATTGAGGAATTGTAACCTGTGCGCACGCACACGTTGGGAAGGTCAGTTTGTTGAGGGCACTAGCACAGGTTGTGCGGGCAAACAGACTTTATGAATTTTGGTACCTGTGCGTACGCACACCTCTATGCTTTCGCACACTTTTTAAAACTTCTTCTGGGTGTGCGCGCGCACACCCCTGTGCGTACGCACATGCCCTTTCCTCAATTTTAAACTTTGTTTTGAACTATTTCACCTTCCCAACAAGATTGTAAGATTCTATAACACCATTTTAAGACTTTGGGCTTAATTTTCAGTATAAGAACATGGGGGGAGTAACATAAGGGTTTTATTTGTTGATTATTATGAAAAATTAGAAAACGGAGGCTTAGGTTTCAGGTGTACTATGGATGGTTTGATGGCTTGCGATGGTAGACTGGTATGTGAAATAAGAACTGATGAACTGTTGAGTTTGGAACTGAAATGGGAATTGATAGTGGTTAAGATAGGTCGAAGACTCTGAATGAGATGATGGATCCATGCTCTACTAAAAATGTTTTCTAAAAATCACTGATGTATCATTTTATATTGAGATTATGAGACGCTATGCGCCCGGAAGGGACGGTGGTTAATCCCGCCTGTCGAGGTAGTGGTGGCGGCGTAAGGACAGTGGTTAATCTCGCTTACGTTGAGATGTGAGGTCTGAGGCAAGAGTATCCTGCTCACATCTCTTCGGATCAATAGAGTGTGCAGGCACAAAACCGTGGACAGTGATCCGAGCACTATATCTCGGGGGTTGCCAATGATGATTCCGAAGGGCGACATCTCCATGGAGATGTGTCGGGTTGGCAGTTGAACCAAAAATGTGATATCACAGCCAGTAGGACAGGCATTCATCATGTGCATTTTCTATCTGTTTGTTTGCTTTGCCAACTTGTAATTGTATGCCTAATTGTATAAGATGTCTAATTGCTACTTGAGTTAGTTACCTTATATGCTTCTAATTGTGAATTACTTGCTTTGTATATAATTGTGATTTCTACTGGGATTGAGGAGGTTTGGAAGGCAGTGGCGATGGGATCGCATGGAGGATAGGTTGGCGAAGGCTGTGGGACAGCGGTGTTTGGTTAGAATAGAAATCCCCTAAGATAGAATATCCTGTCTTTTTATGTTAATGTTTTATATATATATGCTTTATGGTTTTAGTGTGCTTTAAGATGAGATCTTGTGATGGATATGGAGCTTAGGATTGCCTTTGGCGTCCCTGGGTCTTATATCCTACATCACTAGGCACTGTTACCATACTGAGAACCTCTGGTTCTCATATCATATTCTGTTGTTCTTTTTCAGATGCAGGTCGCAACCCACCTCGGTGAGTTGCTTTGATGGTGACAGAAGCGGAGGATCCTGTTACTCTTGGAGTCTTTTTGATTTATTTTGTTTATTGATGAGCGGATATTTTATACGCTTTTTGGGGATAATTTCATATAGTTTAGAGTATGTTTTAGTTAGTTTTTAGTCTATTCCTAGTAGTTTTTAGGAAAAATTCATATTTCTGGACTTTACTATGAGTTGTGTGTTTTTCTGTAATTTCAGGTATTTTTCTGGCTGAAATTGAAGGAGCTGAGCAAAATTCTGATTCAGGCTGAAAAAGGACTGCTGATGCTGTTGGATTCTGACCTCCCTGCACTCAAAGTGGATTTTCTGGAGCTACAGAACTCGAAATGGCATGCTTCCAATTGCGTTGGAAAGTAGACATCCAGGGCTTTCCAGAAATATATAATAGTCCATACTTTGCACAAGGATAGATGACGTAAACTGGCGTTCAACGCCAGTTCTCTGCCCAATTCTGGCGTCCAACGCCAGAAAAGGATCAAAAACTGGAGTTGAACGCCCAAACTGGCATAAAAACTGGCGTTCAACTCCACAAATGGCCTCCGCACGTGAATTGCTTAAAGTCTCAGCCCCAGCACACACCAAGTGGGCCCCAGCACACCAAGTGGGCCCCAGAAGTGGATCTCTGCATCATCCATCATAGTCCACTCATATTATGTAACCCTAGGCTACTAGTTTAGTATTTAAACAACTTTTAGAGACTTATTCTGTATCTCATGACATTTCAGATCTAAACTTTGTATTCTCTGACGGCATGAGTCTCTAAACCCCATTGTTGGGGGTGAGGAGCTCTACTGTGTCTCGATGAATTAATGCAAGTATTTCTGTTTTCATTCAAACACGCTTGTTCCTATCTAAGATGTTCATTCGCGCTTAAC
>NC_029793.2:81794083-81794530 GCF_000816755.2 Arachis ipaensis | reverse complement strand
CAGCTAGCTGAATTCAAAGACAGGTTACAGGAGACAAGGATAGCTAATATACATATGGACGAACAGTTCAAGCAAACAAAGCAGCAACTATCAAAGCAAATAGCAGAAGAATGCCAAGCAGTTCAATTAAGAAGTGGGAAAACATTAAATACCCCACCTCAAGGCATCAAAAATTCAAGAAATGAGCGACCCACCAAAGATTCCCCTGAGGACAGTAAGAGCCCAGGGAAAAATAATTCTGGCACTAAAACGCTAGAAAACGGGTGGAAGGCTGGCGCTGAACGCCCAGACCATGCCCAAAACTGGCGTTCAGCGCCAGAAACAAGGCAGGATTGGCGTTCAACGCCAGAAATGGGCAAGAATCTGGCATTGAACGCCCAAAATGGGCACATTTCTGGCGTTCAGGCGCCAGGAACAGACAGTGAGTTGGCGTCTAACGTCACTCCA
>NC_029793.2:81790297-81790889 GCF_000816755.2 Arachis ipaensis | reverse complement strand
CATTATCTTAAAGTAATGGGTCTGAGATCAGTGATCCCGGAAGTTAGATTCGATCTGAAAGAAGACGAATATCTGGAGATCTAGGAGCAAATTCGAATCAGGAACTGGGAAGTCCTAGCTAATCCTGAAACGAAAGTAGGAAGGAACATGGTCCAGGAGTTCTATGCTAATATGTGGCAGACTGACAAGCAAAGACTATCTGGAATAGCCTGCTACGAATTTCGGACCATGGTCAGGGAAAAGATTGTTCATACCACCCCTGACAAGATCAGAGAGATATTAAAGCTACCGCAGCTAAAGGATGATCCAGACTCCTTCAACAGGAGGATGATGAGAGCAGACATTGGCCTGGATAAGATTCTAGAAGACATCTGTATCCCTGAAGCCAGGTGGACCACCAACACAAAGGGCGTCCCAAATCAACTCAAGAGGGAGGATCTCAAACCAGTTGCCAGAGGATGGCTGGACTTCATTGGGCGTTCTCTGTTGCCCACCAGCAACCGTTCTGAAGTCACAATTAAAAGAGCAGTGATGATTCATTGCATCATGATGGGAAAGGAAGTGGAGGTTCATCAGCTGATTTCAACAGAGC
>NC_029793.2:81779147-81789164 GCF_000816755.2 Arachis ipaensis | reverse complement strand
TTCCTATAGATGCCAATCACTCTGAGCTTCAATGGATAAAGTGAAATGCCAAAACTGTTCGGAAGCAAAAAGCTACTAGTCCCGCTCATCTAATTAGAATCTGAGCTTCAATCAAAAACTCTGAGATATTATTGCTTCTCAACCTATTAGTCTTCTATTTTATTTGTCTAGTTGCTTGAGGACAAGCAACAGTTTAAGTTTGGTGTTGTGATGAGCGGATATTTTATACGCTTTTTGGGGATAATTTCATATAGTTTAGAGTATGTTTTAGTTAGTTTTTAGTCTATTCCTAGTAGTTTTTAGGAAAAATTCATATTTATGGACTTTACTATGAGTTGTATGTTTTTCTGTAATTTCAGGTATTTTTCTGGCTGAAATTGAAGGAGCTGAGCAAAATTCTGATTCAGGCTGAAAAAGGACTGCTGATGCTGTTGGATTCTGACCTCCCTACACTCAAAGTGGATTTTCTGGAGCTACAGAACTCGAAATGGCCTGCTTCCAATTGCGTTGGAAAGTAGACATCCAGGGCTTTCCAGCAATATATAATCGTCCATACTTTTCACAAGGATAGACGACGTAAACTGGCGTTCAACGCCAGTTCTCTGCCCAATTCTGGCGTCCAGCGCCAGAAAAGGATCAAAAACTGGAGTTGAACGCCCAAACTGGCATAAAAACTGGCGTTCAACTCCACAAATGGCCTCCGCACGTTAATTGCTTAAAGTCTCAGCCCCAGCACACACCAAGTGGGCCCCAGCACACCAAGTGGGCCCCAGAAGTGGATCTCTGCATCATCCATCATAGTCCACTCATATTTTGTAACCCTAGGCTACTAGTTTAGTATTTAAACAACTTTTAGAGACTTATTCTGTATCTCATGACATTTCAGATCTAAACTTTGTATTCTCTGACGGCATGAGTCTCTAAACCCCATTGTTGGGGGGTGAGGAGCTCTGCTGTGTCTCGATGAATTAATGCAAGTATTTCTGTTTTCCATTCAAACACGCTTGTTCCTATCTAAGATGTTCATTCGCGCCTAACTGTGATGAATGTGACGAGCTTCAGACTCTTGAAGGCTGGGCGTTAGTGACAGACGCAAAAGGATAGTAAATCCTATTCCAACCGGATCGAGAACCAACCGGTGATTAGCCGTGCTGTGACAGAGCGCGTGAGCGTAGTTTTCACTGGGAGGACGGAAGGTAGCCATTGACAACGGTGATCCACCAACACACAGCTTGCCATAGGGGGACGTGCGTGCGTGAACAAGAAGACAGAGGAAAGCAGAGATTCAGAAGACAAAGCATCTCCAAAACTCCAACATATTCTCCATTACTGCACAACAAGTAATTTTTAATTTATGCTCTACTGGTTACTCACAATTCAATTGATAAACATAATTGACTTCCTGACTAAGATTTACAAGATAACAATAGATTGCTTCAAACCAACAATCTCCGTGGGATTCGACCCTTACTCACGTAAGGTATTACTTGGACGACCCAGTGCACTTGCTGGTTAGTGGTACGCATTGTGAAAAGTGTGATTCGCAATTCGTGCACCATTTATACATCTCTCACTTTTGTATTTTGTTTTGCCTAGAGGCTTGTATTTGAGAGAACAAAACTTGTATAAGCTATTTTTTTTTACTATCTGGTTTCATGTGTAGTCTGTATATGGCTAGCCGGCTTAAACTCTGCGAGCCATGGCTAGATTCTTATGATACTATACTATGATATTTTGTTATACTGTATCTATTTCTTGTGCTTTAAGGAGTAGTTTCGTTAGTACTTTTGCGCTTTTCAAATCCTGTTTTTGAGCTATATTTTTTCATCGGGCTTCTAGATTATATTAATTATTTCTATATATTATATGTATGCGCTTAGAACTGTCATAACCTTTGATTAACCTTTGCTTTACGACGTGAGGTAAAGCTTAGGCTAATTAGGGTGTTACATTTTGGCTTTAGTATCTCCTATTTAAAGAGGAGATCACCTAGGTCTAGGGAGAGACAGAATATTACTTTCAAACCTTAGTTTTCTCTGTAAATTAAGAGCAACTAAACCTCCTAGGTTAAGGTTAGGAGCTCTGCTGATTCCTATGGATTAATATTATCACTTTTTCTATTTCAATATATGCTTGATTCCATTCTATGATGTATTGTCATTCTTTATCCAAATGAGACTGGGTATGTCCCTTTTTTTACATGATTTCTTGTGAGTCCTGACCCAGATAGTATTGAGCTAAAGTTTGAGAATACATCACCTGAACCAATAATTCATCTGGGCTAATCGAGGATATGTGACATATAATTCGGTTAGTTATGGGTGATGAGGTTTTTGTGGCCCTAAGGCTAGAACATTGAGCTTCATTCTGCGATCCAGAAGATCTGGCCTTGTCTGTGACATTTTGAGTAGGATCACAAAGGAGGATGAATTGCGTGAGCTACACCCTCGTTCATATTGAATGACCACTGACAACGGCGTTTGATATGAATTAGAGGAGATTAACATGATGAGAGGACATGAGTTAATCACTTACAGCTTTGCCATAGAACGAATCATTCATTGTTAAAGTAGTTAGTATGAAGTATTAATCCAAAAAGATAAAGCATCTCCGAGACCTTAACTATTTTTTCATTACTGTTTCTACATCCATCCTTTACTGTTTTCTTCATTTTCTTGTTTATGCGCTTACAACAACAGCCACTATCTTTCTATTTGCCTGACTAAGAACTGTAGGATAGCCGTTGATTGCTCAATCCAACAATCCTCGTAGGATCGACCCTCACTCACTGGAGGTATTACTTGGATGACTCGGTGCACTTGTTAGTGAAGTTGTGCGAGTTCAATTTTACGCACTGAATTTTTGGCGCCGTTGCTGGGGATTGTTCGAGATTGACAAATTACTAGTCTTACTTTTGTTTGTGTTTCTTGTTAAAATTTTCAAACTTTCTTTGTTTCTTTTTGAAAAAATTTTCAAAAATTTATCTTTAGCCATCTTTTTCTTTTTGAGTCTTGGGCCAAATTTTAAGTTTGGTATCCTTTTGGTTTTTGTTGACTTTTCTTTTAATTTTTGAAAATTGTTCTTGGTTTCTTTTCTCTTGTTCGAAATTTTCTTTGTGTTTTTCATTGTTTGATTTCAAAATTTTTATGTTTGGTGTTTTTTAATGTTTTACCTTTTTAGATTTTTTGAAATTAGTGTCTTTGATTTCAAAAATCTTTAAGTTTGGTGTCCATCTAGTGTTTTTCTTTTCTTTTTAAATTTAAAAAAAAGACATATTTTCGAAACTTTTTCCATTTTGATTTCAAATTTTAAGTTTGGTGTCCCGTTGGTAATCTTTTCAGTTAATTTAATTTTCTTGTTCATCTTTTCTTCTTTAAATTTTATCTTATCCTTTTCTTTGATTTTCAAAATTTTGTCATGTTATCTTTATTTTAAATTCAATTTTCATAAGTTCAGTATTTTGTTAGTTTTTATTTCTTTTGAATTTCAATTTCCTTATTTCACTTTTCCTTTTCTTTAAATTCAAAAATCTTTAATATCAAATCTTTTCATCTTTTTAAATTCTTGTTAGTTAATTGTTTGTTTTAAAAGTTTGGTGTCTTTTTAATTTTTCTCTCTCTTCTTTTTCGAAACCTTCTAACTTCTTTCTCTCTCATCTTTTTCAAAAATTTTTAAATTACTTCTCTCTCTTTATTTTTGAAAAACTCATTTTAGATAAAAGACACATCTATTTTCTTTTCTCTTTATTTGAGTTTCACATCAAGAGCCCTCTATACTCTGACATAGAAACTCTTTTCTTTTACTCTTCTTGGTTTCTTTCTTTTTGTTTATGAGCAGGAATAGGGATAAGGATAAAGAAACCCTCTTTGATCTTGATCCTGAACCTGAGAGAATCTTAATGAGGCATCTGCAACAAGCTCAGGCTAGTAGAACCAAAGGAAATCTCATGGAAGCTCTTGAGCAAGAAGCTGAAGATACAACAATGGCAGCCAATCACGAAGCTAGAGGAGACGCAAGAAAGGTCCTTGGATTTTACATTACACCCACATCTGACTTCTATGGGCGCAGCATCTCGATACTTGCCATTGGTGCAAACAACTTTGAGCTAAAGCCTCAACTGGTCACTCTAGTACAACAGAATTGCCAGTTTCATGGACTCCCGTAGGAGGACCCTAACAAATTCATCTCTGATTTTCTACAAATCTGTGATACTGTCAAGACTAATGGAGTAAATCCAGAGGTTTACAAGCTCATGCTCTTCCCCTTTGCTGTAAAGGACAAAGCAAGGCTATAGCTAGATTCTCAACCTAAGGAAAGCCTGGACACTTAGGAGAAGGTGGTTAATGGATTTTTGACCAAGTTTCTTCCACCTCAGAAGCTGAGTAAGCTTAGGGTGAAAGTCCATACTTTTAGACAAAAAGAGGGAGAGTCCCTCTATGAAGCTTGGGAGAGGTACAAGCAGTTGATCAGGAGATGTCCTCCTGACATGATCTCAGAGTGGACCATGTTGGAGATCTTCTATGATGGCATCTCTGAGATGTCTAAGATGTCATTGGACCACTCTATCAGTGGCTCACTTCACATGAAGAAGACGCCTGAGGAGGCGCAGGAGCTCATTGACATGGTTGCTAATAACCAATACATATACACTTCTGAGAGGAACCTTATGAACAATGGGGCGGCTCAAAAAAAGGGAGTTATGGAGGTTAGCACTCTGGACGCCATCTTGGCTCAGAACAAGCTCATGTCCCAGCAGATCAACATGATCTCTCAGCACTTGAGTAGAGCACAGAGCTCAGCTGCTTACTCTCTAGAGACAACATATGAAGTGGACGCTGATGACACTGCATGGACCACCATAGAGGAAGTAAACTACATGGGAAACTCCTCCAGAACCTCCAATAACAATCCCTACTCGAATACTTTCAATCAGGGATGGAGGAACCACCCTAACCTTGGGTGGAGAGATCAGCAGAGGCCTCAACAAGGCTTCAACAACAATCAGGGTAGAATAAACCAGAAGCGGGTCAACACCAAACCATTCTAACCCTCTCAGCAACAGATGGAGACTCCCACACATAGCCTCTCTGACCTGGCTAATATAGTCTCTAACCTCTCCAAGACCACTCATAGTTTCATGGCAGAAACTAGGTCTTCCATTCGAAACTTGGAGATACAGGTAGGTCAGCTGAGCAAGAGGATCCCAAAGATCCCCTCCAACACTCTTCCAAGAAACATTAAGGTGAATCCAAAGGAAGAGTGCAAAGCCCTCACTATGGAAGATGAGGCCAAATCCAAAGATGAGCCTACTACTGAGGAACTGAAGAAGATCAAGGCTCGGGAGGAGATTGGGAGTGTCCCCATGAATGCCCCTATAAAGATGGAGGAGCCTGAAAAGCATTCCTCTCCGAATGTACAGGAGGAGCCCGATGATGAGTAACTTGCTCAGTTCTTAGTAGTTCTCAAGAAGCCGCAAGTCAATATCTATTTTTCAGAGGTGTTGGAAAAGAATCCTACTTCTATGGCATGTCTAAGAAGTTTAATTTCTAACAAGAAAACCTTAAGGAAAGATGAGACTATGGTACTGACCAAGGAGTGTAGTGCTCTGGTTCAGAAGAAGCTACCTCAGAAGCTGCTAGATCTCGGAAGCTTCCTGATTCCCTGTACTATAGGGACCATCACCTATGAGAAGGCATTGTGCGACCTTGGCTCTAGAATTAATCTTACGCCTCTCTCTGTGATGAAGAAGCGGGGGATCTAAGAGGTGCAGCCCACCAGAATCTCACTGGAGATGGCAGATAAGTCCCTCAAACGGGCACATAGCATGGTGGAAAATGTCCTTGTAAAGGTTGAAGACCTTTACCTCCCAACAGACTTCGTGATACTTGATACTAGGGAAGACAAAGACAACTCCATCATCCTTGGAAGGCCTTTCTTGGCTACTGCAAAAGCCTTAATTGATGTAGAAAAAGGAGAACTATTTCTGAGGCTGTGGGTGGATCACATCCTATTCAAGATCCCCAACCCTCACTCTCCATCAGATAAAGGAGGTACCACTGTGCAACACTTAGTGTTTCAGCCCTCTCTCTTAGTGCAGAGTCTTATAGAGCCCCCATACATCAAGCCTAAGTTTGGTGTTGGGCATCCATCACCAACTACTGAGGAAGTAGGCACCAGGAAAAAGGTACCCAAAGGCTGGAGGAAGAAGAAGATTCCAACTGAAGACTTCTCACCTGGCATGCGAGTTGTCTTCACTAAAAGTCCAGTCATTCCACATACTGTGAACAAGATCCTATCTCTGGAACACGTTAAACTGATCCATGAGTTCACAGGAAGAAGGTTCACCATGATGGGCGAAGATCTGAGCCCCTATCAACCTCCATAAAGGAGCTATCCGTCAAGCTAGTGATGGTAAAGAAGCGCTTGTTGGGAGGCAACCCAACGATATGTATAGTATTTTTTCCCTTTTGTTTAATGTAGTTTGATTTCATTTTATTTTATTTTCTATTAATTTACATAGTTTTTACTTACTTTTTAACATTTGTGATCATGTGTAGCATGTAGAATAGGAACAGAAATGCTTAGTATTAAAAATAGAACACCCTAGAGAGAGCCCTTTACTGGCGTTGAATGCTAGAACTGGCTCCCAGCCCTAGAAGGGGAGGACGCAAGGGCGTTCAACGCCCATTTAGGAGAGCTTGCTGGCGTTCAACACCAGTAATGGTAGGAAGCTAGCGTTTAACACCCCCTATAGAGCACCTAGGACCATTTCCTTGGTCCCCTTTGGGCGTTCAACGCCCAAACTTGGCATTGGAAGCCCCACCAAACTATTAAAAAAAAAGTATCCCTACCTGGCGTTCAATGCCCAGAACTAGCGTTGAACGCCCAGACAGGGGCAGGGTGATTTACATTTGAAGCTTCAAGCCTGTGGGTCCCACAGAATCTCCACCTACCCCACCTATCATTCATTCCTTTCCTTCTCTCTCCTACTTTTTCAACCTTGATTCCCATACCCTACTTTCACCCTTCCCAACACACATTCATCACTTACATTCTCATTACCTTTCCCTCTTCCCAAAACCCTTCATAAATCCCATCAATTCCTTTTCCTACTAAACCCACCCACTTCAAATTCAAACATCCCCCCCCCATTCTTCCCTCCCATATGACTGAATTACTATCCCTCCCACCCCTATAAATACCCTTTCTTTCCCTCATTCCTACTCACACCTTCATCTTACACTTCCTTTCTTCCCCCTTCACAGCCACTTAGTCAAAGCCTCCTTAACCTTCCACTTTATATTTTTCTCTTTCTTCTACTATTTTCTTTGTTACTATTTGCTCGAGAACGAGAAAAGTCCTTAAGTTTGGTGTTGGAAAGCTCCACTTTTTGCTTTCTACTCTTTCTCCATGGTACCAAAAACCGGCGAATCCTCAAGGAAGAGAAAGGGAAAAGCCTCCGCTTCCACTTCTGAACCTTGGAGAAAACATGGAGATTTCTCACTAACACACATCAAGACCACTTCTATGATATGGTGAGGCATAAAAAGGTGATACCCAATGTCCCCTTTAGGCTTAAAGACAATGAGTATCCAGAGATCGTACAGGAAATCTGGAGAAGGAAATAGGAAGTTCTAGCCCATCCAATCTCTACACTCGAAGGGTCAACTCTAACCAAAGGTTGGAGCAAGTGCTTGTGGACATCTGTGTGGAAGGAGCTCAATCGATGAGGGACACACATGGAAAGCCCTACCAACTAAGTAGGCTTGACCTCAAGCCCATGGCTAGAGGATGGTTGGAGCTTATTCAATGTTCCATCCTCCCCACAAGTAACCGATCTGAGGTTACCATTGAGAGGGCAGTGATGATTCACTCCATCATGCTCGAGAATGAGGTGGAGGTGCACAAGGTCATTCCTTAGGAGATCTACAAGATTTCAGAAAAGGCCTCTACCCAAGCAAGGCTAGCATTCCCGTACCTCATCTATCTTCTATGCCATGCAGCTGGAGTTTGCATAGCAGGAGACATGTAATGATCTAATTTTCAGTATATCTAGATCATACCAGAAACTGAGCGCTACCATCTTGTCTTCCTAATTATTATCTAATATTTATTATATGAGCCTGATTCGTTGTTAAAAGTGTAGTTATTTTGCAAGGTACTTTTTTTTTTTAAAATGCTTGGATTAATAAACAGAATCATTTATAATCAATTCACAAAAGATAACAAATAAAATAGTTATAAACAAGCACACATAAATACATCACAAGCAGTTGACAACATTTGGTGATTCAACCTTTATTAGAGTATAAACTTTTAGTTAGAACACCCCTATATATAGATAGGTAATAACTATATACATATATATACATACAATATCCCAGGCCCTGACCTGTTCAAGAAGTCGCTAAGCTGGCACCCAGGCTAGCCTAGACTCTATGCGCACCTAGTCCATCTAGACTACTAAAGCGAGGGAAAGTACGTTCTAAGTCTTCAAAAATTAAGTTAGGTGGAATGTCATCAAAAGATGGAAGATCATCTACTACTCCTTTGCACGATCATACGTTGTCATATGATGTCTCACTAGTACTTCATCACGTAGCCACATAACAAGAGTCTCGTACACAGGATTTAGGTTAAAGTTTGCATACAAACGGGGTACAAATGTTGGCTAGGCTCATAGTATATACATATAAATAGAAAACGAATCTTGCTCTAGACTCAAAAAACTACCCAGAGCAGAACCCTTTTGCAGAACGATCATCAGTGGACTACGAAAGGATACTCTTGCTTCCATCTGGAGGGGGAAGGGAGAGAGAAGGGGGTAAGAACTGGGGAGTTCTTAGTAGGACCAGGGTTATTAGTTACGTTCATTAATTATGTGTTGTCTCACAGACGAATAGCAGAATACAGTAAAGTAGTTAACAGAAGACACAAATAAATAGAGAAAATAGAGAAAATAGAAAGCAGAACACAAACAAAAGAATACAAGAAAATAAAACACAAATACAAAGAATAGAATACAAACAAAGAAAGCATACATTCATACAACAAACATAATAGAAGATATGCACAACCAAGTATGATGCATGTCTAGCCCCAATGCAGGTAATGAGCTCATTTGTCGGTTACATACCCGCTCCCGACGTTACCCGGAGTCTTCTGACCAGGTAAAGCTTCCTTGTTGGCAATGCCCCTCACAAGAGTCCTTTGACTTGTGAGGCAAACCACTGCAAGAGTCCTTTGACTTGCTGGGCGACACTAGCAACCCACTGTAAGAGTCCTTTGACTTACAGGAGTATATGCTAGTTGTGTGTTTTCTCGATACCTCTGTTAGAGTCCTCTGACTTACAGAATAGCATTATAGCTAAGTATCCCAGGAAAGCACTCTCAATGGTCATACCATTATCTATCTAATTGCCTCAATGTAGCAGATGAACATACAAATATCTCTAGAGTTGCCTTAATGCAACAAACGACCTTTCAACAGGCCCTGTGCTTGTTCTCTATTCTCTTTATCATATTACTCTTTTTTCTTTATCTTTTTACTCTACTCTGATTACTCTTCTCTTTATTCTGCTCTGGTTACTCTTCTCTGTTTAACGTATGTATTTAAAGCTTATGTAAATTTCGGTATGAATAGTTAGCCTGTCCCAAGTATAGGTTCATTAAGTCTATACTGAAACAGTTTAACTTTTCATAGTATACCTAACCCTAGGCACAACCCAACAACTAACTATGTTGCTCCTAGTTCGTTCACTAATCTCTGTTTATTTTTCTCTCATTAAAACTTTACAGACTTTTTCTTCGATTTTTATCTTTTCTTCAACTTTTTATCTTTCCTTTATCTTTTCCTCTCTAATATGTTATTACCACTCTCTAAGTGTTTTATTAAGGTAATTATGAGATTCTGCGTTTAAAATTGTCTTTCTAAAACTTTTACAGAAACCTGCCTTTTCTACATTATTTTATTATTTTTATTTAAATATTATTATTTAATATTTTATTATTATTTAT
>NC_029793.2:81769675-81772989 GCF_000816755.2 Arachis ipaensis | reverse complement strand
TGTGTGTGTAATAAGCTTAGTTAAATAAAGAAAATTCCAAGACCATTTTTTTTATATAGGGCATTGACATGCCAATTGATTTGAGTTAAAATATCTTTTCATTCAATTTGCTTGAATTATATATTGTGGAACATATTTTTTAACTAAGAACACACAACCATGTGAGTTTTGAGCCTAATTGTGTGGTTTCATCATATAACCACTATTTCATTCTTGTGTGTGCTATTCTCTTTCTATGATTGTAATCTTTGAATTGTTTGATTCTTTCTGTCCATTGTTTAATGTATATATGCAATTATATGACTGAGGCCTTTATTTGATTTGAGCTCACTTATCTAAATGGCCTTACCCTTTTATTCACCTTTGTTAACTAATTTTGAGCCTATTTTAATCTCCTTTTGTTCTTAATTTTAGCACATCACTATCCCTAAGTGAAAAATAATAAATGTCCTTCATTTAGATCTTTTATTAGCTTAGGCTAGTGAGAGTGTGTATCATCTAAGTGTGGGAAAGTTTGAAAACATTGGTTGAGATAAAAATGTATTTTTATATTTTTATTGAAGATCTTCGAAATTAGGTACATACTCATGCATTAAATGTTTAAACCATATGGACTGATACTTTTGTATATATTTTATTTAAAAAAAAAAAGACAAAAGAAAAGAAAAAGAAAATTAAAAAGAAGGAAAAGAAAAAGAAAAAGAGAAAATAAGAGCAATAAAAGGGGATAAATGTTAACTCCAAAGTAAAATAGTAAGAATAATGCATATGGGATGTGAATTGAAAAGAATGCATGAGTGTGTAAAAAATTAAGAATGGGTAGTTAGGTTGCATTTGAATTTTATAGGTTGTTATATGTGTTAGGTGAGAGTTTAAGTTCAAAGATTCAAATTTCAAGCTTACTTGACCATATGCATCCTTACCCTTACCCTAGCCCCATTACAACCTTTGGATAAGTCCTCATGATATTTGCATGCATGCATTGAATGATTGTTGATTCTTAGAAGAAAAACAAATCTTAGAAAGCATGATTAAAGGAGAATTGAGTGAATCAACCCTAAACACTTGAGCGATTAGAGCGTATACACATCCGGTGAGCAGTTCGATTGCTCACTTTATCTTTTCACCTTCTATTATTTCTTATCTTGCAATTTGTAAATTCTTTTTAATAACTCAATCCAATTATTGGATTGGACTTACTTGTGATTGCCTTAGCCCTTATGTTCATATATGTATTCTTGGAAATTGATTTAGTTTGACCAAGTAGTTGCATGCATTGCTTATAGGTAGTTTACTTTGAATAAATGTTAATACCCCATTCTTGTATCTTTCTTGGGTTTAGCATGAGGACATGCTATTGTTTAAGTGTGGAGATGTGATAAATCCATATTTCATGGTATTTATTTGCTTTAATTAGGTGGATTTTATTGACTTTTCTGACATTTATTCACTAAAATAGCATGGTTTTATGGATTCTTCCTAAATTGTGTCTAAGAGTGAAAACATGCTTTTTAGGTTCTTAATTTGCTAAATTTGATTTACTTTTATTCCGTTCGATGCCTTGAAGTGTTTGTTGAGTGATTTCAGGTTTACAAGGTGAGTATGGATTAAAGGAGTGAGGAGAAAGCATGTAAAAGTGAAGAATTCATGAAGAAATGGAGTTTGGAGTATTTATGACCATGTGTACGCGCAAGCATTCATGCATATGCATAATTGCAATTTTTATAGCAATGCATATGCACAGAAATTGATGCGTACACACGATTGCATTTTTACAACCATGCGTACGCACAAATGCAATCACGTGACTTCATTAAATGCAACATGTGGGTCAAGATTTTTGGCCTTTCAAAGTTCAATCCAACTCATTTCTGAAGCTATTTGAAGCCAAATTCAAGAAGGATGAAGGGAGAGCAATTAGTTTTAGTTTAGGAACATGTTTTAGTTCATATTCTAGAGAGTGAAGCTGTCTCTTCTCTCTAGAATTAGGGTAGATTTAGGTTAAATTCCTCTTAGATTTAGGTTTTAATTCTTGTTTTGATCTAGTTTTAGCTACTTTTCCTTGTTGAATTATCTTAATTCTGTTAGTTCTCTTGTTAATTTCTCTATTTTGTTACTTCTAGTTTTATAAACTCATGTTAATTTGATTCTCTTTAATGCAATTTATGTTTTCATGATCATTGTTGCTTTCTTTAATTGTAGTTATTGTTATCTTGCAATTGTTAGTCTTAGATTTTATTAATTCTTATTATTTTACTATGCTTTCATTTTATGCCTTCCAGGTATTTGATAAAATGATTGGTTGGATTTTAGAGTAGAATTTTGTATTCTTGGCTTGGGTTGGTAACTTGAAGACTCTTGAATTATCAAAATCTAGCGTTGTTTGGTAATTGAAGGTTGCTAGTTAGCTTGAACCCCACTAAACCGAGTCCTTCACTAGGAATTGACTAGGACTTGTGGATTAGAGTAAATTTTGCTCACTTGACTTTCCTTCAATTGTTAGAGGATAACTAAGTGAGAGCAAACTATATTTACCATCACGATTGAGGATGATAATGAGGATAAGAATTCCATTTTTCAACCCTTGCCAAGGCCTTTCTTAGTTGGTGTCTTTAATTGTCTTAGTTCAATTTACATTTCTTGCTCATCAGTCCAAAACCCCAAAAATACCTCATAGCTAATAACATGCACACTTCCCTACAATTCATTGAGAAACAACTCGAGGTTTAAATACTCTCGGTTTTTATTGGTTTGCACTTGTGACAAACAAATTAAACTTTGATAGAGGGTTGATTGTTGGTTTGGAGCTATACTTCAACGAGATTATTTTGTAAAAATTCCTAACCGACGATTTCCCTACGTCAAGCTAGGGTTTGCAGTTACCACAACCATATTGTTCATCCATGTGCTACAGTTTTGTGATTCTATGGGCCGTGTAAGGAGGGATGTGGTTGTGCCACCAGGGAAGTGGTGTTGCGGTTGCAAGGGTGATTGCTTCACACTCAATGGTAAGCAGGTTCTCGAAGGGACCACAGAGTGAGCTTGGGATGGTGGTTTCAAGGAATACCAAAGGTCTTGTTAAAGTTATAAACAAGCTTGATGAGAGAAAGCCACTTATTTTGGTTCACAACTTTCGTCACAAAATGTGCTCTCTCTCTCTTTCTCTCTCTCTCTCTCTACACACACACATACACACCTCCCACTAATTCTGGTTCACAAGTTTCATCGTAAAATATGCTCTATCTATTTCTCTCACTCACTCACTTTCTCTCTCTCTCTCTCTCTCTCTCTCTCTCTCTCACACACATACACAC
>NC_029793.2:81757044-81769634 GCF_000816755.2 Arachis ipaensis | reverse complement strand
CAAAAACACACACACAAGCCACTGATTCTGGTTCACAAGTTTCGTCACAAAATGTGCACTCACACACACACACCCACCCCACTAATTCTAGTTCACAAGTTTCGTTGCAAAATGTGCTCACACACACACACACACACACACACACACATACACACACATAAGCCATTGGTTTTGGTTCACAAGTTCCATTGTAAAACTACACTTTCTCTCTTTTTATATATACATTTGTTTTGCTTCTTTTGAAATCACACACACACACACACACACACACACACACAACACACACACACACACATGCACACACTTATTCTGGTTCACAAGTTTCATTGCAAAATGTGCTCTCTCTCTCTCTCTTTCTCTCTCTCTATCTCTCTCACCTACTAGTGGGCAGAATTAGGATTTCGCACAGCTTATCCAGCAAGTGCACTGGATCATCCAACTAATACTTCAGGTGAATGAGGGTCAATCGCACGAAGATTATCGGATTGAGCAACCAATGGTTATCTGGTTGGACTTAGTTAGGCCAATTAGAAAAAGGGTTTGGTGGTTCAAATGCATAAAACAGTAAAAAGGCAAGTAATAGAAGCAATAAACAGTTTCGTGTGAAAACAATGTGAGAAAACAGTTAAGATCTCAAAGATGTTTACTTTTCCGGATTAAAATATCTTACCAACTATTTTAACAATGAATGATTCATTCTATGGCAAGATATAAGTGTCCAAACCCTAATCTCTTAGTCATTTAGCCTCCTCTAACCTTCATCAACCACCACTCTCGTGGTCACTTGATTCCGATTAGAGGATGAAGTTCAGAAAATCAGTTTAGTGCCACAAAAACCTAATTACCCAAGACTAACAGGATTATATGTCATATATCCAAATTAGTTCATGCAATTAGCGATTTAAGAGGAATTTGTTTTCAAGCTATAGTTCAAGCGAGATAACTCTCTCGAGAATCACAAGAACTCATGTAGAAAAGGGTCATACTCTCGTTCCACCCAGTTCATAAGATTAAGAACGAAAACAATCCTTAGAATTGAATCAAACATAAATTATAATATAAGAATAATAGTTCTAATTCATAGTAATAAACAAAGCTCCTAACCTTAACCAAGAGAGGTTTAGTTTCTCATAACTTACAGAGAAAACCAAATCGTGGTCTAATGATGCTTGATGCGAGATACCCCAGAAAGGGTGCATCTTATTCCTTAAATACTAACCTAATTTGATATGGAAATAAAATAAAATAATAAATTCTAAACTTAAAATATATTCTTTTTAAATAAAAGTTACAAAAAGAAAATAAAATAAAACTGATAAGTGATAAATCCACTTGAAGGCCCAAATGAGTGTGATTCGGACTGCTTGCTGGTGTTTAACGCTAAAGATGGGCGTCAAATGCCCTAAAGGGAGTAGCACGCTTCTGATTCTGATCCCTTGCTAGCACTAAATGCCAACTGGGTGTTTAGCGCCCAGGGAGGGTGCTGCTAACATTTCTTTTTTTTGCTCTGAATTTCACCTAAAATCATAAAAACACTAAAACAGCTCAAAGTAGCGTCCAAAGAGGATTTTTGCACTAAAATAAAGTAAAAGTAATTAAAATCAAACTAAAACAAATAGACAATGACTATAAAAAGGGTATAAGATGCTCACGCATCCCAACACCAAATTTAAATTATTGTTTATCCTCAAGCAACCAAAATAATATAGGACCAAGAAGAGAAAATGTCTGAGACTTGAGTTGTGATTTTAATCTCAAGGCTAGTTACTGAATAGGGCTGATTACACTCTAATTCTGAATAGCTTCGGCATCTCACTATCTTTTGAAGTTCAAAAATATTAGTATCTGATGGGTTGGAACCGGAATTCCAACACCTAAAACTCACCGGCAAGTGTACCGGGTCGCATCAAGTAGTAATAACTCACATGAGTCAAGTCGATTCCACAGGGATTGAAGGATTGAGCAATTTTAGTTGGGTGGTTGATTTAGTCAAGCGAATCAAGTGTTGATTTGAGTGATTTGTGTTCACAGAAGCTAAATTGCATGAAATTAAAAGGGAGAGGGATAATTGACAAGAATTTAAAGTGCAGAAGAATTAAAAGAGCTGAATCTTAAAGTGAAAGTAATGTAAATTGTAGAAACTTAAATTGCAAGAAATGTTAATAGCTGAAACTTAAAGTGCAAGAAATGTAAATGGCTTGAATCATAAAAAGATTTGGGAATTGGGATTGCAGAAATTAAACAAGAAAAAGTAAATAACAATCAGCGGAGAAGTAGAAGAAGATTTGAGATGCAACAAATCTAAACAAGAAAAGAAGAATTACTTGAGAAACTAAACAGAAAGCAAAATGTAGCTTAATTGCAATAGTTAAAGGAAAGTTAAGGATCTCAGGGGCGGAGGAGACTAGAAAACAAGTCTAGATCTCAAGTCCTTTCTTGATCCAACAAGAGAATGATTGTAAAAGAAATGGAAAATTAAATTGCAGAAGAAGTAGAAGATGAAAGCAGTAAATAGAATTTTGATTCAAATCACAGTTTCTAGAATTATGCAGAAAAATAAGCAAAGAGATCTCAAGGTGAGATTGAAACAGAATTTCTTCAATTCTCCACCCAAGATCCAAGACAAGAAGTAGAGAGTGCAGAAGAAAGAATAAGGAAGGAGAGAGATCAATTCTCCTTCCCAATTCTCCAAGATCCAAAGTGACAAATCACAAGAAAGTAAAAATGAAAATTCTAAAATGAGAGTAAAAGTAAAAGTGTCAAAAGGTCTCTATCTAAATCAAACTAGCTTCTATTTATACACTTCCTATTTTGGATTTTAGAATTTGGAGTGGGCTATTTCATTTGGTGAAGAATTGAATTTAAATTGAATTTTGGTTCAATTTTGGCCCATGGGTGTTTGCTCCCAGTAGTGTTCTCAACTCCTAGGGAGAGCACAGCATTGGGCATCATTTCCTTGCCCTTTGTAACGTGCCAAACTTGGAGAGCACTAGGGTAGTTCTCAGCTCTTGGGGAGAGTGTAGCATTGCCTTGTCTTGGTGTGTCTTGTGCGCACCAATGCTCCCTAGGCCGTGTCAATTTTGTGCGTGACATGCTTCCCTGGCCGTGTCAAGTTGCTAGCAAGCAAGGAAGGTAGCACTCAGCTCTCCTTGAGAGTGCAGCATCCATGCTTCCAAGGAGAGGCTCCTGGTTCGAATATTGCTAGAGGCTTTTTACCCAATTTTCTTGTGAAATAAACAAGGGCAGCGCTTCCCCCTTGGTGCAAGTCCTTGGTCCGAATCTTGGGAGATGCATCTTGGCCAATTTTTGGCTTATGTTCCTTTGTGAGTAGCGCTCCCTCACTCCCCCTTGCTCATATGTTCGAACCTTGTGGCAAGCATTGGCTAGCTTTTCTCTTTGAATTTATTTTGGATGGAGCCCGATAATGCTCTTGGCAAGAGCTGAGCATTGTGCTTCTCCCCTTTCTTCCTTGGTTCATTATAGTGCTCAGCTCTCAAGGGGAGCGTAGCATCCAAGCCTTTGCTTCCTTGGTTCATTATTGTGCTCCTTTGGAGAGTATTGTGGCTTTCCTCCTTCCTTGTGCCACGCTTCCTTGTTTCTTTTGCCACACTTTTCTCTTCCTTTGGCCACGCTTATTTGGCTACGCTTTCTTGTTTTCTTCTTTTCTTCACCTACAAGTAATCAAAACAACCAATCAAAGTATCACCAAATTCACAAGGTTTATAAATCATTCAAAAACCAATTAAATTTAGCTTAAACCTTATGATTCAGTATCAATTAAAGGGTGGTTGATTGATTCAACAAAACCATGCAATTTCACTACAAATCATTTACTTACAATGAAAGAAAGTGCATAAAACCTAATGAAACAAGTGAAAAATTGCTTGAAAAACTAGCATAAGATGACTTGTCATCACAGCACCAAACTTAAACCTTGCTTGTCCCCAAGCAAGAAAATAATTATGCTCAAAGGTTCTTTCAATTAGAATGGATTGAAGAATAACTTGTAATGTCCTGTGAGTGAAGTGATTAAGTGATAGTGGGGTGAACTCTAAATTATATGCTCATGCAAGGGCTTCAGTGCTTACTAGTCCCTACATATTGGAAGTCTTAGGTCCTAAGACTTTCATCCAAATGATATCATGGAGATCTCTCTATAGGTAATCACCTTGAAGCAGCTTATAATTTCTGTGTTTTGGCCTTGACTCTAAGTGTCATGTCTCAAAGCGGCTCTTTAGATAAGCTTTCAATCAATACTCCTAAACCAGTTGGTTTTAAGGTATTAGGTGTTAAAGCACCCCTAAGGATTTACTTGCTCAAGCTTCTCTCTTTGACACAATTTGACCACAAGCATTTACTAGGATAACAACTATTTGAGTTTTTGTTTCTTCCTTCTTTTCTGCCTAGTAATTGATGCTGAGAGCCTTGGGCCATGTTCTTTCGTTTTTGGTGTTTTCTTTCTTTTGCTTGCTGCTTCTTGGATCAATAAATGTTTGAGAATCTCCACCATACTTCTTTGATCTCTATGTCCTGCCTATGAGCTCCCATGCAAGTTTTCATAAGCATGCAACCTCAATGCATAATCATACAACTAGAACCACCACTTCTCCTAATCTTTTGCTTGCCTCAAAACTGTTTAATTCTTCAATCTTTCTTTTCAAAGAATTGTCATGTGATGCCTTTATGAGACATTGAGTGCAAGCAAGTTTGGAGAGTATAAGGTTGTGAATAATCAAGCATCTCAATTATTGAATTACAGAAAAATTATACTAAATAGATAGACAGACAGGGGTACAATATCACTCTCAATCATAGCAATGTCTGATGTAAAATAATCACTTAACAATACAACCTTTTGGAGTTTACTTGCTTTACTCCTTATAATCATTATCGCTGGTATTCACATTCCTCTTTATCTCTTTGGTTGATGATGCTAAATCTCTCCAAAAACTTGGATAAATTTCTGCAATGATATTGAAAGTTGCTTGTTCCCCCAAGCACTTGAAAGGGATAATGGTTAGCATGCATGAATTATTTATGGCTTTTTGAACTTAATTTGGTGCGGGAACACTAAACTTAGTACCTTGCCAATGTTTCTCATGCATCAAATTGACCATATGTGAAACCCTTTTTTTCTTTGCCAAAAGCAACAGAACTAAAGACTAGAAAACAGACATTGGTTAAGTAGTTTCTCTGATTGCTTGGAGCTAGCAACCCTTTATGCAGAAGGTGAGAACGTGTTTTTAAATGAGACTTTTGGTGGAACACCAAACTTAGCATCCTTCATTCTCCCTTGAATTGTTTTGATGTGCAACACCAAACTTAGCTCCTTGCAATATAGAGAAAGTTACTTAGCCTTTTTATTGAATGGAAAAAAAAGACTACCTCAGGTTCGGTTGCCTCCCAACAAGCACTTCTTTATTGTCATTAGCTTGACATCCTCCATCCTTTGATCATGGAAGTTGAAAATCCTGTTGCCTTTGATTTTCTCCTCTTACAGTGGGCTTCCTTTCCTCTGTTTCTTCTTGTAGAACTTCTCTGTGGTGCTTTTCTTGGATGATTATTTCTTTTTCTATAGCCCTCTCACTTTCCTCTATGATTGCTTTCCATTTCTCCCACCTAGCAGCTTTTTCGTTGTCTTTCGGGTCCTCTTCAGTGGCTCTAGGGAGGGTATTTGCCCTTTTCTCCCCCATTTCTGTAATTTGTTTAGCCATTTGTTCTATTTGCCTCTCAAGTTTTCTGATTGAGGCTTCTTGGTCTTTACTTGTTATGGCTTGATCTTTCCTTGCTGCTTCCCGATCTTCTCTTGCCATCTCTTGAATTTCCATGAATTTCTCCATCCTTATCTCTAGACTAGAGATTCTTTGGAAGTTTGGATTTGGTTGTGGTTGCGTCGAATGGAATGGTTGATGAAAGTTGTTTTTGGAGAATTGTGAAGTGTGATGGGGTTAAAAGTATGTGTGTTGTGGTGGTGTGTAATGGTTGTTGTTGGTAGGGTGGTGTTTGTGCTGGTTTGTGAAGCTGGGGCTGTTGTAATTGAGGTCCCTTGGTCCTTGATTTTGGTGCTCACTCCTCCTCCAGTTGGAATGAGTCCTCCAGGGTGGGTTGTACACATCACCCTGAGACTTGTGTTGGAACAGGCTTGAGGTACTGTTTGGAGAGTGTAATCGCTCAGGACTTTGTTGCTCATAGTTAATTGCTCCAAAACCTTTTTCAGATTGATTCTAACCATATGAGTTTTGAGGTAGGTTATGTGTATTTACTACAGCAGTTTGCAGCTCATTGATTTTTCTGACCATCAGCTCCATCTGTTGCTGAAGTTGTTAGTGTATCTGCTTGTTTTGGGCCATGATTGCACTTACACCTTCAATTTCCATCACTCCCTTCTCTTGTGTGGATGGTTGCACTTCTGCCTCTAGCTTACCAATTTCCTGGGGTGGTTTCAACTTAGCTAGGAATTCACTCACTAGATCCTCCCATCTGGTGATGCTTCCTTATGGGAAGGCTTCAAGCCATTGAGCTACTTCGTTCATGGTGATGAGCGGATGCTTCAATTCATGGGTTGCATTGTCATCTGGGGTGAGGACACTACTCCCACAATGACTGGGATTCGTTGGGTTCTCCTCCATGATCTGCACAATCACAAACAGTCTAAATAAAGATTGAATATACTCATGCCATAATGTGGTTAGGGGTTAGTTGACACAATGTGTCAAACAGTTAATAGGCTTGAAAGATCAATAGAAGAAAATTGCTTCTGTCGTATACTCAGCAAGCAAAAATACAAGAAACACACAGAACCAGAAAAACCAGGAAAGCTTCACCCTATTGCTAAAGTGAAGTCTTAGTTAGCTTAAGCGAAAATTCAAACAGTTAGTGTGTTAGTCAAAAAGTAAAGAAACAGAAAAGAAAAAGTGCTTGATCTAGACCACCACCTTCCTTAATCATTGTCAATCTAATCAATCCCCGGCAATGGCGCCAAAAACTTGATGGGTTGAAACTGGAATTCCAACACCTAAAACTTACCGGCAAGTGTACCGGGTCGCATCAAGTAGTAATAACTCACATGAGTCAGGTCGATTCCACAGGGATTGAAGGATTGAGCAATTTTAGTTAAGGGGTTGATTTAGTCAAGTGAATCAAGTGTTGATTTGAGTGATTTATGTTCACAGAAGCTAAATTGCATGAAATTAAAAGGGAGAGGGATAATTGACAAGAATTTAAAGTGCAGAAGAATTAAAAGAGCTGAATCTTAAAGTGAAAGTAATGTAAATTGCAGAAACTTAAATTGCAAGAAATGTTAATAGCTGAAACTTAAAGTGCAAGAAATGTAAATGGCTTGAATCATAAAAAGATTTGGGAATTGGGATTGCAGAAATTAAACAAGAAAAAGTAAATGACAATCAGCAGAGAAGTAGAAGAAGATTTGAGATGCAGCAGATCTAAACAAGAAAAGAAGAATTACTTGAGAAACTAAACAGAAAGCAAAATGTAGCTTAATTACAATAGTTAAAGGGAAGTTAAGGATCTCAGGGGTGGAGGAAACTAGAAAACAAGTCTAGATCTCAAGTCCTTCCTTGATCCAACAAGAGAATGATTGTAAAAGAAATGAAAAAATTAAATTGCAGAAGAAGTAGAAGATGAAAGCAGTAAATAGAATTTTGATTCAAATTACAGTTTCTAGAATTATGAAGAAAAATAAGCAAAGAGATCTCAACGTGAGATTCAAACAGAATTTCCTCAATTCTCCACCCAAGATCCAAGACAAGAAGTAGAGAGTGCATAAGCAAGAATAAGGAAGGAGATAGATCAATTCTCCTTCCTAATTCTCCAAGATCCAAAGTGACAAATCACAAGAAAGTAAAAATGAAAATTCTAAAATGAGAGTAAAAGTAAAAGTGTCAAAAGGTCTCTATCTAAATCAAACTAGCTTCTATTTATACACTTCCTATTTTTGGATTTTAGAATTTGGAGTGGGCTTTTTAAGTTGGTGAAGAATTGAATTTAAATTGAATTTTGGTTTAATTTTGGCCCATGGGTGTTTGCTCCTAGTAGTGTGCTCAGCTCCTGGGGAGAGCACAGCATTGGGCATCATTTCCTTGCCCTTTGTAACGTGCCAAACTTGGACAGCTCCCTGGGCCGTGTCAATTTTGTGCGTGACATGCTTCCCTGGCTGTGTCAAGTTGCTAGCAAGCAAGGAAGGTAGCACTCAGCTCTCCTTGAGAGTGCAGCATCCATGCTTCCAAGGAGAGGCTCCTGGTTCGAATATTGCTAGAGGCTTTTTACCCAATTTTCTTGTGAAATAAACAAGGGCAGCGCTTCCCCCTTGGTGCAAGTCCTTGGTTCGAATCTTGGGAGATGCATCTTGGCCAATTTTTGGCTTATGTTCCTTTGTGAGCAGCGCTCCCTCACTCCCCCTTGCTCATGTGTTCGAACCTTGTGGCAAGCATTGGCTAGCTTTTCTCTTTGAATTTATTTTGGATGGAGCCCGATAATGCTCTTGGCAAGAGCTGAGCATTGTGCTTCTCCCCTTTCTTCCTTGGTTCATTATAGTGCTCAGCTCTCAAGGGGAGCGTAGCATCCAAGCATTTGCTTCCTTGGTTCATTATTGTGCTCCTTTGGAGAGCATTGTGGCTTTCCTCCTTCATTGTGCCACGCTTCCTTGTTTCTTTTGCCACACTTTTCTCTTCCTTGGGCCACGCTTCTTTGGCTACACTTTCTTGTTTTCTTCTTTTCTTCACCTACAAGTAATCAAAACAACCAATCAAAGTATCACCAAATTCACAAGGTTTATAAATCATTCAAAAACCAATTAAATTTAGATTAAACCTCATGATTTAGTATCAATTCAAGGGTGGTTGATTGATTCAACAAAACCATGCAATTTCACTCCAAATCATTTACTTACAATGAAAGAAATTGCATAAAACCTAATGAAACAAGTGAAAAATTGCTTGAAAAACTAGCATAAGATGACTTGTCATCAGTATCCTTCAGATCTAGGACTCGGATGATATTATAGATTCTCTCCTTTGGGCTCTAATTGATTCTTGAACACAGCTTTTTCTTTTCTTTGGTGTGTTGCACCTTGAGTCTAGCCGTGACTCTAAGTGTTTTGTGCTCAAATCTAACTTGAAACAAGAATACTGATGCACCACTATTTCGTTCCACTTTTCCCATATTTATTCAATAAAATGGCATGGTTTCATAATTTTCTCCTAATTTGTGTTTAAGTGTGAAAACATGCTTTTTAGGCCCTCAATTGGTTAATTTTAATTCACCTTTGATTCCACTAGATGCCTTGATGTGTTCGTTAGTGATTTCAGGTTGAAAAGGCTAGGAATGGATCAAAGGGGTGAAAAGAAAAGCATGCAAGGTGGAAAATCATGAAAAATCAAGGATTTGGGATGCATTCAATGACGCGCACACGTTGCAGACGCGCACGCATGAATTTGAAGTCGCATGGCGACGCGTACGCCTACGTGACGCGTACGCGTGGAAAGCAAAAATACCAAGCGACGCGTACGCGTGACCCACGCGTATGCGTCGATGCTCGCACGTGACTTCATTAAAGTGAAAATGCTGGGGGCGATTTCTGAGCTTCCCAGGCCCAGATCCAACTCATTTCTGAGCCTATTATATGCAGAAATCAAGAGAAGTCAAGAGGGGGAGAAAACACATAGGTTAGTTTCATCATGCTTTAGGATAGTTTCTAGAGAGAGAAGCTCTCTCTTCTCTCTAGAATTAGGTTAGATCTAGATTAGGATTTCTTAGATTTAGGTTTAATTCATGCTTTGATTCACTTTTCCTTTACAATTTCTTGTTCTTCTACCTTTGCTTTCTCTAGTTTAGCATTTTATTCTTGTAATTGTTTACTTTGTTGTTGATGCACTCTTGTTCCTTTTCTTTTCCTTTAATGTAATTTGTGTTTCATGTTCCTTTATTGTTGATTTGAATTGTTGTTGTTAATTAACTTGCGATAGGTAGTTGTAGATTTACTTTTCTTGCAATTTTATTTTTCTTTCCTTTTATGCCTTCCAAGTGTTTGATTAAATGCTTGGAAGGATGCTAGAGTAGATTTTAGTGTTCTTGGCTTAGGATGGTAACTTAGGTGAAATTGAGTTGTTAATGTCCAAGTGTTGATAATTGGTGTCCATTGACTCTAGCTTTCCCTAAATTAATTAGTGAGGAAGTTAGGACTTATGGATTAGGATTAATGTAGCTCATTTGACTTTCGTTTACTAGTTAGAGGATGACTTAATGAGAGTGATCCTTGCAATTATCATGTTGTGGTTAGTGACAAGGATATAGATCCTTGATCATCATTCCTTGCCAAGACCTTTTTACATTCGAGTTTCATTTACTTTCTTGCAATTTACTCTTCATGTTCCTTATTCAAAACCCCAAAATACTTGTTCCATAACCAATAGCAAGAACACTTCCCTGCAATTCCTTTGAGAGACGATCCGAGGTTTGAATACTTCGATTATTTTTATTGGGTTTGTTACTTGTGACAACCAAATTTTTGTATGAAAGGATTGTTTGTTGGTTAGAAACTATACTTGCAACGAGAATTTATTTGTGAAATTCTATACCATCAAATTTTCCTTCATCAAACACCACAAGCACTTAACTGGGGAACTCCTTTTGAGTTTGAATTTTTCTTTTTTTTTCTCCCAGACAATGGTGCTCAAAGCCTTAAGCATACTCTGTAACAGCAATGGGTCACGATTTTAAGTGTTTAATCTCAAGGGTTGCTTAACACTTTTACACCACAAGCATATGGTTACGGAAAATCACTCTTTTGAGCTTTAGATCCGTTTTGACCCTCCTAACCATTGAAGCTCAAAGCCTTGGACCTTTTTCTTTTCGATTTTTCTTTTCTTTTCAATTCTTTTGCTATTTGTTTTGCTTTAAGAATCAATCTTTTTCTTATTTCAGAGAATCAATAATACTTCCTTAAATTCCTGTTTCTCAAGAACTAATATTCTCAACTCCAATATCAAATATGCATAGTTAATTCATACATTCAGAATAGAGATAGTGCCACCACATCAAAATAACTAGAACAACTCGTAATATATAACTCAGATCACATGCATTTTACTACTTCTTTTTCTTTAGATTTTTTTAAGTTCAAAGCATAATACATGAGACATCTTTTAGAAATAGACATAAAATACTAAAATAAATAACTAAACTAGAAAGAAAGAATATCCTAATAGTGATCATGTAAACTCAGAATAGAAAGTAGAAAATAGAATGAAATACTAGAAAACAAAAACAACATAAAGGGAGAGAGAATAAAACTCAACCACCTCAGTGATGGTGGCTGCTGCTCCCTCCGGGGAATCTTCTAGAGCGCTTAACCTCTTCAATATCATACCCATGCCTCCTTTGTTCTTCCATCATCTAATGGGGGAGTGCGGTGTGATCCCGATGCTCTAACCTTAGTTGATCAACTGATGATGTCAGCTCCCCTATAGATGTGGCCAACTGATCCTAGTAATCACGAGGAGGGAAGCACGTCCCCTGAAGCATCTCCAAAATATCCCGTGGAGGTGGTGGAACTGGCTCCTGCTGCAGTACATGCCCAAGCTCTCTAATGTGCTCCATACCCTCCTTTGTATTCGGTCTCTCAGCTCTAATCGGGGTATCGCCCTCAATGTGAGCTCCAGCTACTACACATAAGCGGTAGATGAGATGAGAGAAAGCCAGTCCTGCAGTGGTGGAGGACTTGTCAGTTATCCTGTAGAACTCCTGAGGGATCACCTCGTGCACCTCCACCTCATTGCCGAGCATAATACCGTGAATCATCACTGCTCGCTCAACTGTAACCTCAAAACAGTTACTCATAGGGACGATGGAACATTGGATAACTCTAACCATCCTCTAACCACAGGCTTGAGGTCATGCCTACTCAGTTGGTATGGCTGACCTTTAGAATCCCTCCTCCACTGGGCTCCTGGGAGGCAAATGTCCTCAAGGACCTGATCCAACCGCTGGTCAGTGTTGACCCTCCGAGTGTATGAATGAGGGTCCTCTCCGGATGGTGGTAACTGTAGCACCACCCTCACACTCTCTGGGCTAAAATCCAGGATGTGCCCTCTGACCATGGTGCGCCAATTCTTCGGCTCTGGGTTCACGCCTTTAACATGATTGTATGTCTCTCAAGCATTTGCGTAGAACTCTCGCACCATCAATTCTCCAACCTTAGTAACGGGGTTGGCCAGAACTTTCCAATCCCGTCTCAAAATCTGATATAGGATCTCCAGGTACTCATCATCCTTCAGATCAAAGCGAACCTCGAAAATCACCTTCTTCTTGTGCACTACCTCATAAAAGTGCTTCTCATGTGTCGTAGAGGAGAACCGAGTGAAGTCCCAAGGATCGGATGTAGGAGCCTTCTCTTTTCTCTTCCTTGATGAGGATTCTTCGATCTTGTGTGCCATGGAGATAGTAAAAAAATGAAGGACCAAAGGGGAGCTTCCAACACCAACCTTAAAAGTTTTTCTCATCCCTGAGCAAAAAACAAAAAGAAGATAAAAAAGAAAAATAAAATAGTAAGAAGAAAAAAATAGAGGAAAATG